>NC_092230.1:35456354-35756354 GCF_036320965.1 Panulirus ornatus
TATTATTATTATTATTATTATTATTATTATTATTATTATTATCATTATCATCATCAGTCGTCTGTATAACGTCACACTGGTCGCTGCAATCGGCCCGCAGTCACCGCAGCTGTTCATCCTCCCTTATACGTCGGTCGATAAATTTGAAACCTGCCCTTAGCTCGAATATATATATATATATATATATATATATATATATATATATATATATATATATATATATATATATATATATATATATACATATAGCGTTAATGAGATGGCCTTGGTGAGGGCCTTCAGTTGCCCGTGCCATTAACATAAAAGACAAGTGTTGTAGTTGTGCACGTGTGTGTGTGTGTGTGTGTGTGTGTGTGTGTGTGTGTGTGGTCAGGCTCACTGTCTCCACCATCATACAGGGGATGATGCTGACACTTCACGCCTCACTCCTGCCCATCAGAGGTCAAAGGTCGAACTTTAATAAATCAGAATCATTCAACATGGTCAAAGGCCACAATTATTGACCTTAACATTGTTAAGCTTTTTAAATATAGAGTGACAGTAATTCATATGTTGGTGTGGGTGAAGAAAACACTGATGAGGGTAGGTTGAGGGATACACAGTGTACACTGGATACAATAGCCAGGGGAAGTGTAGGTAAACATTGAGCGGACAGTGGATACAATACCCAGAGGTAAGTGCAGAGTGTACAGTGGATACAATACCCAGAGGTAAGTATAGAGTGTACAGTGGATACAATACCCAGAGGTAAGTATAGAGTGCACAGTGGATACAATACCCAGAGGTAAGTACAGAGTGTACAGTGGATACAATACCCAGAGGTAAGTATAGAGTGTACAGTGGATACAATACAAGAACACAGGATGGTAACAGCTGTGGACAACTTTAGTTTTTCCATAACACAAAACTTTTAAGACCAGGAGGGTAGGTGACATTGTTACCTGAGTCAGACACATGGTTACAACCCGTGTTATAACATCCACCTCCTGGTATCAATAATACAATAACTGTACGTCAGAATTATATAGCATGTGTACCACCTGGGTGACGTTCACCAGCAGGTGCCCTAGCTGGCCTCACACACCCTCCTCCTCCTTCATGCACAGTGGACGTCTGTGGTGAAGTCAATACCAAAAGTTACGTGAGTGGAGGGACGGGGGAGTTTCAGGCTGTGTGATGCACAGAGACTATACGCCATACTATGAGGGACTCCCAGTGTGGGTCAGAAGTATATGGAAGGTTCCTTACATTCATCAAAACTGATCTGACTGGAAGGACACGACACCTGGGGCACGGGTCTGAGCTGCCTCCTCAAACCTGGGGTTGGAGACGCCAGCAGGACCCAGGTGAGGGACCGGTGGTCTGTCTTATCTCCTGGTTATGTGAGTCACGTGGGGGAGGGATCGAAACGTCACTATATATGTCTGCACATACTGCCTAGTGGAGGAGAGGAACACAGTGTATGGGTGAGTGCGGCAGTCTGTAAGGAGACCTGGGATGATACAGTTAACAAAACTTAGTTAAGTCGGTTGTGAAATGATTAGGGAAACACTGGTGGAACTATTGCAGACCACCACCACCATTACCACTTGCTGTCATGTCAACTAAGATAATTCCCAACAACACTGACCTATAAGCAGGTATAATACCTGAACTGTGACCAGTAAACTATGATCAATCCTGTAGAGCAGGAAGATCACATCCCAGCTGATGACGTACACTGTCTTCATGCATATATACAACACGTCTATATAGATACAACTTGGATGTTACAGCAAGGCTCACTATGTGGCCAGGTGAGGGAGGGACTTTGCCAGAGCCAGGCCAACACAGGAGGACAATTACCACATGAGGTAAGACGTGTGAGCCACAGGAACACAAGGCCTGACCTTAACCTCACACCACCACCACACGGCAGAAGGTCAAGGGTCACATGACCAACACTTCAGTTCCTCAGTGGCTTCCAGCTGGTTGTTGATGCTGTCCAGCCCCGCGTGACGTGACCTGTCAGGCAGGAGCACCACGACCATACATGATGTCCTCTTAACATGGTGGTCACAAGAGGAAGCGGTTCACGTTTTCTTGTGCCGGTTAGAAAATGATGTGGGCGTCCCTCACAACCCTTGCAATGGGCGGACCTACGTGTTCATCCTAGAGGAGCTGGCAATAACCAGGAGGAACTGTTCAACAGATGGACACCAGGATCTAAGCTACACACAGGAAACACCTGCCTGTCTGTGTTGCTGGCTACAGAGACACAAGAGGAACAAGTCAAGCAGAGGGAAGGATACAGACGCGAATCTTTTTTTATAGAATTTCTTAATAGATATGAGAGAGACAGACCGAGCGACGCAAGTGTGAACCTTCCTCCACACACACACACACACACACACACACACACAACTGTGTAATGGACGGTAAACATAGAGATATGGATGCATGCTCAAAGACACACACACACACATAAACATACATGTAAACAGAAAGACATACACACATAAACACACAGACAAACACGACAGCTATAAAGAAATAAAAACAAAGGACAAATCTGCCCCGCCCACTTCCCTACCACACAGCTGACAACCTCCCCTCCCCCACCCCAGCACACAGGCCGGGCCCAGGTGTTTGGAGGGTCCGGGGTGGGGAGGGTGAAGACCACCCTCCCCACCATGGAATGTCTGAGGGAAGCAGCACACACTCCCCATCCCTCTCTCACTTCCTCATTCATGTTCCTCATCTGACGCCTCACTCCTCACACTCACTCACGCCTCCGTGTCTCGTCTCATGGCCATTCTTTCTCTTCTTTCTTTTCTTTCAAGGTTTTTGTTCAATTGTATATTTCATTGATATCTGGGGGGTGGGGGGGCTACATTATTAAGGCCAGGAGAGATCACTTTCCTCTCTCTCTCTCTCTCTCTCTCTCTCTCTCTCTCTCTCTCTCTCTCATTCAAGAACCTGTTGGAATATAAAGAACCAGATCTTGAGCCAACAGGCTGCGGGAGGTGGGTAGTCGACCCTCCCCCACGCCCCTCCCCACCACTCATCATCATCATCATCATCATCATCATCATCATCATCACCAGTCATCATCATCACCAGTCATCATCATCATCATCACCAGTCATCATCATCATCATCACCAGTCATCATCATCATCATCACCAGTCATCATCATCATCATCATCATCATCATCATCATCATCACCAGTCATCATCATCATCATCATCATCATCATCATCACCAGTCATCATCATCATCATCATCATCATCATCACCAGTCATCATCATCATCATCATCATCATCACCAGTCATCATCATCATCATCATCATCATCACCAGTCATCATCATCATCATCACCAGTCATCATCATCATCATCATCATCATCATCATCATCATCATCATCATCATCACCAGTCATCATCATCATCATCACCAGTCATCATCATCATCATCATCATCATCACCAGTCATCATCATCATCACCAGTCATCATCATCATCATCATCATCATCACCAGTCATCATCATCATCATCACCAGTCATCATCATCATCATCATCATCATCATCATCACCAGTCATCATCATCATCACCAGTCATCATCATCATCATCATCATCATCACCAGTCATCATCATCATCACCAGTCATCATCATCATCATCATCATCATCACCAGTCATCATCATCATCATCATCATCATCACCAGTCATCATCATCATCATCACCAGTCATCATCATCATCATCATCATCATCACCAGTCATCATCATCATCATCATTATCATCATCATCCAGATACGTGAAGTTATCAATCACAGTGAACCTCCTGTGCTAACCCATCAGAGAACAAGCAGTATGATAACAGAACATCTACTATGACAACAGAACACATACTATGACAACAGAACATCTACTATGACAACAGAACATCTACTATGACAACAGAACATCTACTATGACAACAGAACATCTACTATGACAACAGAACATCTACTATGATAACATCTACTCTGAGATAACGATGATGAGAATGTTCAGCGTGAGCGTGAACCCACTACTGGACCAAGTGGATGGTAAACAACGATACAAGATAAAGATGGGAGACAGTAAGACATCACCAGAGGAACACATGAAATACCACCACGAGACACTACCACAACTGACTGCACCTCTACAACCTGGACAGACGACGAGGATATGGTGGGCGTGTGGCATCAAACACAACACTTACACATGAACCGTCTTAGAAATTACAATTTGGCACATGAGAAGAAATATACTGACGAAATATACAAGTATAGCAGCTGGCTACCTGGCTGACTGGATGGTTATTGTATGGCTACCTGGCTGACTGGATGGTTATTGTATGGCTACCTGGCTGACTGGATGGTTATTGTATGGCTACCTGGCTGATTGGCTGGTTATTGTATGGCTACCTGGCTGACTGGATGGTTATTGTATGGCTACCTGACTGATTGGCTGGTTACTGTATGGCTACCTGACTGATTGGCTGGTTATTGTATGGCTACCTGGCTGACTGGATGGTTATCTATTATAGAGGGAGATGAGCAAAACGATCTTGCTAGGAAAGTAAGAAGGCTGCTGAGTGTAGTAGCCTGTCCTGCCCTCCCCAGCCAAGCCCTGCCCTGCCCAGCCCTGCCCTACCCTGTCCTGCCCGTGCTGGGCAGCAGCTGTGCCCGGCCAACAGAAACAGCAGCACGTGGGGACGCCAAGGCCGAACACATGCAAGCCACACCCCAGCACAGCTACGCACCAAGTGGCGCCCTAGGTCATCCTCCATATTATGTGGGGCCCTATGTCGTCCTCCACATCACGTGTGGCCATAGGTCGTCCTCCACATCATGTGGGACCCTAGGTCGTCCTCCACATCACGTGTGGCCCTAGGTCGTCCTCCACATCACGTGTGGCCCTAGGTCGTCCTCCACATCACGTGTGGCCCTAGGTCGTCCTCCACATCACGCGTGGCCCGGGGTTATCCTCCACATGGCGTGAGGTCCGGGCAGAACATTGTCCCTCTGAACATATTATCCCAGGATTCCCAACATATACATCATACTCATGTGGTATATCAGAAGACGGCTAAACCATGTCAGAGGACTTTAACGATGCATCATATCCAACATGAATAACATATAACGACATACATCCAACATATACCACATAAAACATCATATAATTCCAATATGCTTGACAGCATACCCAGCATACACGACAAACTTGGCACTGTACGAAGCATACCTTACATACTGGACATTACACTCTGTGTACACGACATACCGACATATGCAGCATACTCACCACATACCTAACATACCCAACATATTAGCCATTATTCCTAACACACAATGTAATATATATCAACTATACTGGGTAACATACTCAACATACCGGATATAGCTTGCTGTACTATGTACTGAAAAGTGTTACACACCACACCTAACATACTGCACACTACACCCAACATACTGCACACTACACCTAACATACTGCACACTACACCCAACATACTGCACACTACACCTAACATACTGCACACTACACCCAACATACTGCACACTACACCTAACATACTGCACACTACACCCAACATACTGCACACTACACCTAACATACTGCACACTACACCCAACATACTGCACACTACACCTAACATACTGCACACTACACCCAACATACTGCACACTACACCTAACATACTGCACACTACACCCAACATACTGCACACTACACCTAACATACTGCACACTACACCCAACATACTGCACACTACATCCATCATACTGCACACCACACCCAACATACTGCACACTACACCCAACATACTGCATACTACACCCAACATACTGCATACTACACCCAACATACTGCATACTACACCTAACATACTGCATACTACACCCAACATACTGCATACTACACCCAACATACTGCACACTACACCCAACATACTGCACACTACACCCAACATACTGCACACTACACCCAACATACTGCATACTACACCCAACATACTGCACACTACACCCAACATACTGAACACTACACCCAACATACTGCATACTACACCCAACATACTGCATACTACACCCAACATACTGCACACTACACCCAAAATACTGCACACTACACCCAACATACTGCACACTACACACAACATACTGCATACTACACCCAACATACTGCATACTACACCCAACATACTGCACACTACACCCAACATACTGCACACTACACCCAACATATTGCACACTACACCCAACATACTGCACACTACACCCAACATACTGCATACTACACCCAACATACTGCACACTACACCCAACATACTGCACACTACACCCAACATACTGCACACTACACCCAACATACTGCATACTACACCCAACATACTGCACACTACACCCAACATACTACACACTACACCCAACATACTGCACACTACACCCAATATACTGCACACTCCACCCAACATACTGCATACTACACCCAACATACTGCATACTACACCCAACATACTGCACACTACACCCAACATACTGCACAATACACCCAACATACTGCATACTTCACCCAACATACTGCACACTACACCCAACATACTGCATACTACACCCAACATACTGCATACTACACCCAACATACTGCACACTACACCCAACATACTGCATACTACACCCAACATACTGCATACTACACCCAACATACTGCATACTACACCCAACATACTGCATACTACACCCAACATACTGCATACTACACCCAACATACTGCATACTACACCCAACATACTGCACACTACACCCAACATACTGCACACTACACCCAACATACTGCACACTACACCCAACATACTGCACACTACACCCAACATACTGCACACTACACCCAACATACTGCATACTACACCCAACATACTGCACACTACACCCAACATACTGCACACTGCACCCAACATACTGCATACTACACCCAACATACTGCACACTACACCCAACATACTGCATACTACACCCAACATACCAAATGAAACAATAAATCAGGCAGGACACACAAGCGGCCCAGCCCGGAACCACCATCATATCCAGATTAGGAATGTCAAACTTGGCGAGCTGTGTTAGGCGGCCAGCTGGCCCGCCACCAGCTGTCTGTCCCGCCTGTGTCACCAGCTATCTGTCTGTCCCGCCTGTGTCACCAGCTGTCTGTCTGTCCCGCCTGTGTCACCAGCTGTCTGTCCCGCCTATATCACAAGCTGGTCTGCCACCAGCTGCCTGTCCCCTCTTGTGTTACCAGCTGGCTTACCACCAGCTGCCTGTCCCGTACTGTCACCAGCTGGACCGGCACCGGCTGTCTGACCCCGCCTATATCACTAGCTGGCTCGCTACCAGTTCTCCGTCCCCATTTGAGTAACCAATTGGCTCATTACCAGCTGTCTGTCTGTCCCGCCTGTGTCACCAGCTATCTGTCTGTCCCGCCTGTGTCACCAGCTATCTGTCTGTCCCGCCTGTGTCACCAGCTATCTGTCTGTCCCGCCTGTGTCACCAGCTATCTGTCTGTCCCGCCTGTGTCACCAGCTATCTGTCTGTCCCGCCTGTGTCACCAGCTGTCTGTCCCGCCTGTGTCACCAGCTGTCTGTCCCGCCTGTGTCACCAGCTGTCTGTCTGTCCCGCCTGTGTCACCAGCTGTCTGTCCCGCCTGTGTCACCAGCTGTCTGTCCCGCCTGTGTCACCAGCTGTCTGTCCCGCCTGTGTCACCAGCTATCTGTCTGTCCCGCCTGTGTCACCAGCTGTCTGTCCCGCCTGTGTCACCAGCTATCTGTCTGTCCCGCCTGTGTCACCAGCTGTCTGTCCCGCCTGTGTCACCAGCTGTCTGTCCCGCCTGTGTCACCAGCTATCTGTCTGTCCCGCCTGTGTCACCAGCTATCTGTCTGTCCCGCCTGTGTCACCAGCTGTCTGTCCCGCCTGTGTCACCAGCTATCTGTCTGTCCCGCCTGTGTCACCAGCTGTCTGTCTGTCCCGCCTGTGTCACCAGCTGTCTGTCTGTCCCGCCTGTGTCACCAGCTGTCTGTCCCGCCTGTGTCACCAGCTGTCTGTCCCGCCTGTGTCACCAGCTATCTGTCTGTCCCGCCTGTGTCACCAGCTGTCTGTCCCGCCTGTGTCACCAGCTGTCTGTCTGTCCCGCCTGTGTCACCAGCTGTCTGTCCCGCCTGTGTCACCAGCTGTCTGTCCCGCCTGTGTCACCAGCTGTCTGTCCCGCCTGTGTCACCAGCTGTCTGTCCCGCCTGTGTCACCAGCTGTCTGTCCCGCCTGTGTCACCAGCTGTCTGTCCCGCCTGTGTCACCAGCTGTCTGTCCCGCCTGTGTCACCAGCTATCTGTCTGTCCCGCCTGTGTCACCAGCTATCTGTCTGTCCCGCCTGTGTCACCAGCTGTCTGTCCCGCCTGTGTCACCAGCTGTCTGTCCCGCCTGTGTCACCAGCTGTCTGTCCCGCCTGTGTCACCAGCTGTCTGTCCCGCCTGTGTCACCAGCTGTCTGTCCCGCCTGTGTCACCAGCTATCTGTCTGTCCCGCCTGTGTCACCAGCTGTCTGTCCCGCCTGTGTCACCAGCTATCTGTCTGTCCCGCCTGTGTCACCAGCTATCTGTCTGTCCCGCCTGTGTCACCAGCTATCTGTCTGTCCCGCCTGTGTCACCAGCTATCTGTCTGTCCCGCCTGTGTCACCAGCTGTCTGTCTGTCCCGCCTGTGTCACCAGCTGTCTGTCCCGCCTGTGTCACCAGCTGTCTGTCCCGCCTGTGTCACCAGCTGTCTGTCTGTCCCGCCTGTGTCACCAGCTGTCTGTCCCGCCTGTGTCACCAGCTGTCTGTCCCGCCTGTGTCACCAGCTGTCTGTCCCGCCTGTGTCACCAGCTGTCTGTCCCGCCTGTGTCACCAGCTGTCTGTCTGTCCCGCCTGTGTCACCAGCTGTCTGTCCCGCCTGTGTCACCAGCTATCTGTCTGTCCCGCCTGTGTCACCAGCTGTCTGTCTGTCCCGCCTGTGTCACCAGCTGTCTGTCCCGCCTGTGTCACCAGCTATCTGTCTGTCCCGCCTGTGTCACCAGCTGTCTGTCCCGCCTGTGTCACCAGCTGTCTGTCCCGCCTGTGTCACCAGCTATCTGTCTGTCCCGCCTGTGTCACCAGCTGTCTGTCCCGCCTGTGTCACCAGCTATCTGTCTGTCCCGCCTGTGTCACCAGCTATCTGTCTGTCCCGCCTGTGTCACCAGCTATCTGTCTGTCCCGCCTGTGTCACCAGCTATCTGTCTGTCCCGCCTGTGTCACCAGCTATCTGTCTGTCCCGCCTGTGTCACCAGCTATCTGTCTGTCCCGCCTGTGTCACCAGCTGTCTGTCCCGCCTGTGTCACCAGCTATCTGTCTGTCCCGCCTGTGTCACCAGCTATCTGTCTGTCCCGCCTGTGTCACCAGCTGTCTGTCCCGCCTGTGTCACCAGCTATCTGTCTGTCCCGCCTGTGTCACCAGCTATCTGTCTGTCCCGCCTGTGTCACCAGCTATCTGTCTGTCCCGCCTGTGTCACCAGCTGTCTGTCCCGCCTGTGTCACCAGCTATCTGTCTGTCCCGCCTGTGTCACCAGCTATCTGTCTGTCCCGCCTGTGTCACCAGCTATCTGTCTGTCCCGCCTGTGTCACCAGCTATCTGTCTGTCCCGCCTGTGTCACCAGCTGTCTGTCCCGCCTGTGTCACCAGATATATATATATATATATATATGTGTGTGTGTGTGTGTGTGTGTGTGTGTGTGTGTGTGTGTGTGTAAAGCTAGTTCGAATCGCTCTTCCAGATTTCTTTCCATAACTAAAGTGATCAATGCCAGATCAAGACGGCGCCTGTACCATGGCAGCGGGCGCGAGGGAAGGGAGGGACAGCCATGATTGATGTCAGGAATATGTCTGCAATTCTCCCTCGTCCGTTCGTCTGTATCTTCATCGGGTTGTATAATCCATGACGTTGAAGAGAGAAATTACTCATGATCTCGTGAGTACAACAAACACCAGATCCAACAACAAGTAGTATCCACCGTACAGATGTAAACTGGTTCATGTGTGTGTATGGACAGATGTAAGTTAACTTGTAAACATTACTCAGAATGTAAACTTGAGTAAATACATCGTCAAGATGTTTACCGAAACATAAGCTCGCTAGAAAAGCAACAACTGACGTAATCCAGCGTTTGAGAAATTGTAAAGTAAACTCAGAGTGGTTTATGAAGTCAACATATACTCATATTGTAAACTGTACAGGTAGATCATGAAGACAGCCTCGCATACCAGAGTAAACTCGGCCACACCAGATGTAACATACAGTCGGCGGGGCTACGTGTAGCACACCTGTTGCAGCGTCGCACGACAGGTCACCAGCAGTTCCGGATCATGTCATTTCAACAGCCACCTGGTGACCCACAGCTGGACACCGTCGTTACCACCTTCACACGACCATTACCACCGTGGTGTGGCCAGGCCACACGTAATGTGGCTGCCACAACCACTTCCAGCGCTCACACAGCACCTGCCTGGAACACCAAGACGCACCTTGTGCCTGGAAACATCCGCCACGTGAACCCTGACTCATCCATCTCCTACAGGAATTCTATTATGCTTCATCCTATGTAATCCTTCTGAAGGATTCATGTGGCATATCGCCATCGCTTCGTCTTCAGAAGCATTTTGAACTTCAGGTCCTTCGGCCGCGCCCTCTTCCTGCACAAAATACTAATAGCAACCAACCAGTGACTCAGGACCTCAGCAGGGCCTTCTCGCTTCTGCGGAAGCTCCTCGAGACCCGGCAGCCACGCGCCCCTCCCCCGGAACGCCCTCCGCATCTCCTGCACCGAAACCAACGCCACACGACGACTGTCACGCTCATCTCACCTGACCCCGCCTGACCTCTGACCAAGTTTCCACGCCACGTGGACCAGCCTACCCCACGAGTAAAGCACTGTGTTGTTCCCTGTGTTCCCTCACCTCTCACACTGCTCACAATCACAACACATGACACAAGTCCTCGCTAAACAGGTAAACTCAGCAGAGCCAGATGAAGCAGGCAAACTCAGCAGGACCAGATAAAGCAGGCCAACTCAGCAGGATCAGATAAAGCAGGCTAACTCAGCAGGATCAGATAAAGCTGGTAGACTCAGCATGAACAAACACAGGAGGAATAACTGTTTATTACGAGTTAAACACAGGCCAGCTCTCCCATCACACAGTGTGTGTGTGTGTGTGTGTGTGTGTGTGTGTGTGTGTGTGTGTGTGTGTGTGTGTGTGCGTGTGTGTGCAAGAGTCAACCAGCTGCGGGCCGGTCGGACGGATGCCAGCTGGGCCTCAGGTGGCGGGAGTGGGGCCAGCTGTGGACCACCTGCTTCCCCCGCCACCACCATCTGACACAGCTCGCTACACGCCACAACCTTCATCATCACCAGCACCACAACAACAACCACCATCATCACCACAACAACCATCACCACCACAACCACCAGCACTATAACCACCATCACCACCTCAACAACCACCATCACCACCTCAACAACCACCATCACCACAACTACCATTACAACCATAACCACCATCGCCACAATTACCATCCTCAACCACCACAACCACCATCACAACCATCGTCACCACAACTACCTACAGCACCACAACCACCATCACCACAACCATCGTCACCACCACAACCACCATCACCACAACCATCGTCACCACAACTACCTACAGCACCACAACCACCATCACCACAACCATCGTCACCACAACTACCTACAGCACCACAACCACCATCACCACAACCATCGTCACCACCACAACCACCATAACCACAACCATCGTCACCACCACAACCACCATAACCACAACCATCGTCACCACCACAACCACCATAACCACAACCATTTTTACAACATCAGCTGTAGGCTGCAGCAGATGGCACTCTCCATTGTCTTGTCTGTTGCCTAAAGTCATGTCTGTTCTCTCTAGTCATGTCTGAGTTCTCTAGAGTCATGTCAGTTCACTAGAGTCATATATGTTCTCTAGTCATGTATTGTCCCGAGTGATTTCTGTTCGCTAGATTTATATCTGTTCTCCAGTCTGTTCTCCAGAGTCATGTTTGTTCTTTAGTCACGTTTGTACTCTAGTCATGTCTGTTCTCTAGTCATGTCTGATTTATAGAGTCCCTCTAATCTCTAGAGTCCTGTCTGTTTTCTAGAGTCATTTCTGTTCTCTAGTCATGTTTATGGTGTCATAAGGCAGTACTAGAGAGCCATATCTATTTGTGTCATAAGGTCGTTATCTGAGAGGACAAACTAGGAATGTCTGAAGGTACAGTAGTCCCAGCGAGGTTCTGTGGGTGCGAGACATGGGTTTTAGATGAGTACGTGCAGAGGAGGGTGGATGTGTTGGTAAAGAAATGTCTGAGGACAATATGTGGTGTGAGGTGGTTTCATCGAGTAGATCATGAAAGGGTAAGAGAGATGTGTGGTAATAAAAAAGAGTGTGGATGAGAGAGCAGAAGAGGGTGTGTTCAAATGGTTTGGTCATATGAAGAGAATGAGTGAGGAAAGATTGACAAAGAGGATATATGTGCGTCAGAATTGAGGGAGACCAAACTGGAGATGGAATGATGAAGGGAAAAAGAGTTTGAGTAATCGGGGCATAAGCATGCAGGAGGGTGAGAGGCGTGCAAGTAATAGAATGACCTGCACGTGCTGTCAATGGACTGAACCAGGGTTGTTGAAGCAGCCAGGGGAAAAGTCTGTGGGGCCGGTTGTGGGTAACAGCTGTGGTTTCGGTACACTGAACAGAACAGCTGTAGACCACGTGGATGTGAGCGATCGCGTCCTTTCTCGGTCTGTTCTTGGAGCTACCTCGCTAACGCGGGAAAAGGCGAACACGTATGGGATATATATATATATATATATATATATATATATATATATATATATATATATATATATATATATATATATATATATATATAAATATATATATAAATATATATATATATATATATATATATATATATATATATATATATATATATATATATATATATATATATAAATATATATATATATATAAATATATATATATATATATATATATATATATATATATATATATATATATATATATATATTTATATATATATATATATATATATATATATATATATATATATATATATATATATATATATATATATATATTAGCCCAAGCCAGGCAGTCAATTTATTGTCTATTACGTAGGGATGGATGAACGGCTAGGTGGACTGTGAATTGTGTGCCGCGACCAGGATTCGAACCTAAACGGGCTCGGTTTTTGGCAGCTTTTGAATGTCACGGTCGGTAACACTAACTGCTACACGAAAAAGGACAAACGGAAAGCTTGTATCCTTTCCCTGTAACTTAGGCCTTTTAATTCTGTTGCCTTCCTTTGAACCTTCTCTATTAGTTCTCTGTCCCCCCTTTAAGTGCAGCGACCAAATCTGTGAATCATATCCTGGTTTTGGCTTTCTGTAAGATGTGAACAGCTTGCTTAACACTGCATTTTCCATGTACTTGAAAGCAATTCTAATATTTGCAAGCAGTCAATTGGTCTCCAATATCCTCTTAATGTGGGACCCTAGCAACAAGTTAGGGACGATGTTAACTCCCAAAACTCTCCCACACACAGATTATTCCCTCCTGCTAGATTATGAATACTCATATACTCGAGTAGAATCTCATCAGTTATGTCAGACCAACCCTGGAGCTTATCTATGTTCCTTGTATGTTGATGCAATCTTCCTCACTTTTTACTTTCCTCGTGATCTTGGCATCATCTGCATATAGTCCTATCCTTCTGACATGTCAATCATATAGATCAAGAAGAGCAGTGGTCCCAGAGCTGAACCCTGCGGCACTCCGCTGATGACTTTCATCCATTTCTAGGTGGCGCGTCTGGCAGGCGTCCCTTGATCCTCTTCACCAACATAATCTCTTTATCGAAGTAGTCTCCACTTCATGCCTTCCTGAAGACCCAGCTTCTTTACCAGCCTCCTGTGTCAAATGCTTTCAGGCAGTCCAGATACTGTCCAATCCACCCAGCCTTCTGTCTCGTCTACGACGGAAGTCATCTCTCGTGGATATCTAAGAAATTCGCAACGCGTGACCTTCCCGTAAATGTGTGTGTTGCCTCTCACTCAGGTAGGAGGTACTCCTCTGCAGCGTCACTCATTTGTTTTCTGATTACGTACTACAATACCTCGCAGACTACACCGCTCAGGCAGACCACTCTGTAGCTCACTGCCTCCTTCAGGTTTCCTTACAGAAAGGCGTGCCTCCTGCCACCAGTCCATCACGGCAACATCTCCACAATATCTCAAGCAGTTTGTCAAGTGTATCAACGAACACCTTCAGGACAGAGGAGAAATTTCTTCATAACCATGAGCTTCAAATGCGTCACGACCATTTCGTCATTTAGTTAGTCATTTACGGATACCTCAATGTTTTCCATGACCTCCTCCTCCTCCTCCTGCTGCTCATCCCACGTGCCAGGTGTCGAGGCTCTAGCTCTATGTCTTCCAGTGTTGTGACAACACTGTTGAACTTGTCATTTACATCCTCACATATCCTTACATCATTAGCCTCTACGACTCTTCCCTCTGAATCCCTTAGCCTCATTAGCTGCTCAGTAAATGATAAATTACGTTTGACAAATCTATGGAAAAGTGTGTGTGTGTGTGTGTGTGTGTGTGTGTGTGTGTGTGTGTGTGTGTGTGTGTGTGTATTTTTAGCGGTAACCAACACTTCAATTAGCACCCGGAATATTTATTTTCTCATGATCACTCACATTTTTCTCTCATTATAAGCACCAGTCACCAGTATTTTCTTCTTTACCTTATTTACATATTGAAATACAACCTTTGGATTTTGTTTTTCATCATATATTCTCATATTGTCTTCTACGCCAACCGATAATTTCCCTGTCAGCACTTCTGAATATTTCTTATACCTCTAATATCTTTCCTCTTCTGACCTTATTGTAAACCTTATATCTTCCCTCTCCTCTCCTTATTGTATACCTTATATCTTCCCTTTCCTCTCCTTATTGTATACCTTATATCTTCCCTCTCCTCTCCTTATTGTATACCTTATATCTTCCCTCTCCTCTCCTTATTGTATACCTTATATCTTCCCTCTCCTCTCCTTATTGTATACCTTATATCTTCCCTCTCCTCTCCTTATTGTATACCTTATATCTTCCCCTCTTCTCTCCTTATTATATACCTTTCTTCCCTCTCATCACCTTATTGTATACCTTATATCCTCCCCATCAACCATTCATTTTCTAATTTGTTAAACGTTTACACAGACACACACTGCTACACCAACTGGCTGAGTTTTCCCTGTGTCTAGGAAACGTTCTATGATGTTCACCTGTAATGATAACAGCAACACAGCAGCAACAGCAATACCACAACAGTAAAAACAACAACACAGCAGCAACAACAGCAGGACCACAGCAGTAACAACAACACTACAGCAATAACAATAACAGCACCACAGCAGTAACAACATCAGAACAGTAACAGCAGCAGGACCACAGCAGTAACAACAACAACAACAACAACAACAACAACAGCAGGACCACAGCAGTAACAACAACAACAACAACAACAACAACAACAACAACAACAACAACAACAACAACAGCAGCAGCACAGCCGTGATGATCACCAAACAAAATCCCTGCTGCCTGCACCTGCCGCCTCTCCCACCACCTCTCACACCCTCTCACCCCAGGCTCTCACTCCCCCTCCCCAGGCACTCACTCATCCCTCCCCAGCCTCGCACTCACCCCTGCACAGGCTCTGACTTAGTACTCCCCCAGGCTCTCACTTCACCCTCCCCAGGCTCTCACTCACCCTCCCCAGGCTCTCACTCACCCCTCCTCAGGCTCTCACTTCACCCTCCCCAGGCTCTCACTCACCCTCCCCAGGCTCTCACTCACCCCTCCTCAGGCTCTCACTCACCCCTCCTCAGGCTCTCACTCACCCCTCCTCAGGCTCTCACTCACCCCTCTCCAGTTATTCTCATCCTTTCCTTCACATGCCTGCTGCCCGTCTGTCGTGTGGTCACCAAACTGGATCCAAGACGAAGAATATTTAGAATGAATACAAAGATGAACAACAAAACTAATTATGTCGCTCAGAAATCAATTTCATGAAGAGTGATTCCTCAGAGACCTGAAAATATACTTCGTTCTTCCCGACTGCAGGAAGATCTTACAACGACAACACAAAGTCACGAGTGACCCTATTAGGGAGGTACCTCCCTGTATGTTGTCCTCAGGGCCTTATATCCTCCTCAGTCGATCTGTTCCACTGGTCCACCTCAGCCACACCATAACACCACATCTTGACTACATTTTTCCCAACACTTTTCTTCTTTAGCTTCGTGTTATGGCCTCTGGTTGTCACGTCTTTCCAAGAACCGTACACTCTCTACATCTTCCTGATTACAAAACTTTGCGATTGTTGTGATCAGATCACCCTTTACTCTTCTCTCTTCTGTGGAGGGAAAATTCAAGCCTTCTAACCTTTCCCAGTAGATCAGCTCTCCTAATTTTGCTACCGTCTTCGTGGCCCAAGTCTGGACCTCTGGCGACGGTCTGTACATCTTCAGCTGTGGTGACCACACTTAAGAATCATATTGTTGATTTTGCCATATCTACTATGCACACAGCTCACCGACCACTTCCTTATCCATACATACACATGAAAGTCTTGTCTTGTTGTGGGGTTAACGATGGACTGAAAAGAATGACTGTAGTGTAGGAAATTCCCGGAGTTTTCAGAGAGTTTCCTGTCCTTTGTGCCTGTATAGACTGTATCTGTGGTGCTGGAAACACAAAGATTCCTCGAATGACATTTGTTTACATTCATGATGATTCTAGGCTGCATGGTAAATGCTTAATATAAGTAGCATTTAGATGGTGTGGCAACATGTGTCAAAGACGTGGTATGTCAAACATGAGCAGAGATGTATACCAGTGAGTTACGGTCAGTGCCACCGAGGAGAGGACCAGCCTAGTATGGCGGACCACATAACAAGACGGTGTCATACTTCCCCTGGGCCGGCCCCTCACTCATGCATGACACGTCAACCTACGCCAAGTGACACGATCACGAAAGAAAAATCAAAGGCAGATAGGGTACATAAACGTCAACTGGCCTTGACAGTTCAGAGGCAATAAGTTAACAATTACTACATTTACATACATTATGCAAGACATTATAACCACAGACTGTAAAACTAATAATACAAATGATACATAATACAAAATGTACAACTCCAGGGATACGTAAGGAGTCCTGTACTGCTCCCGTCAGGTGGGACTCTGGCCACACACAAGTGAGGTCGAAGTCGGCTCCCAGTCCCTCACACTCACAGGTTCCTGCTGTTTATCATTCATATTGAAGCCTTTTTCCACCATCCTCCTTATGACACATTTACTCGAGGTTGAACTTCATCAAGCATGTGTCAGAGCAACTCTGGAGTGTGTCTAGGTGCACATGTAAGTTCATGTGTACTCATCCTTAGCTGTACACTTCCCTCATGAGCTCTGCATCATGTGCAACATATTCAGGCACCAGTCCATACCTCCGGCACGTCGGTCATACAGATCAAGGAAACAAATGGCACCAGAGCGGAACCCTGCGGCACTTCGCTGGTTAACCTCATCCCAGATCGAGAAAGCCCGCCCGCTGACGAATCCTTCGTTCCTCTCCACTGGTCAGTACCTGGTGGTCATCCTCTACTGATCGAGGGAGTCTCTCACCGTGTCTCTGGCCTCATGATTCAACTTCCTAATCAGCTCTCATGCGGTAGTGTCAAACGCTTTCTGCAGGCAGTCTCATGCGGTAGTGTCAAAGGCTTTCTGCAGGCAGTCTATTTCTTTTCTGATGATTCCTTTCCCAGGAACAGACGGACCACACCCGTCAGGCAGACTGGTCTGTAGGTCAGCCACTCTCCCTAGTCTTCTTATAGATAAGTACGACCCTTGCCCGTTTCCACTCCCTTGGCACTTGGTCTTTCACTAACGACATCTTGAACAATCTTTCAAGATGTGTGTCATGTGTATTTGTACACATCTTCAGCACGTGTGGTATAATATCATGATGACCATGAGCCTTGTATGGATTAAGACCGCTTCCTATTCTGTTGATGTTTTCTCAAGATATTTTGATGTTTTCCATGACCTCCTCCTCCTCCTCCTGCTCATCCCACGTGCCAGGTGTCGAGGCTCTAGCTCTATGTCTTCCAGTGTTGTGACAACACTGTTGAACTTGTCATTCACATCCTCACATACCCTTACATCATCAGCCTCTACAACTCTTCCCTCTGTATCCCTTGGCTTCGTTAGCTGCTCCTTACCTGATAGTCTCCTCATGATGAATGTATGGACACGTTCTACATCATCTTCTGTCATGTCTACATAATTCTTTTACTATTTTCTCTCCTCATTTTATATCCAGGTACACTCATCCCCTGATCTCCTGTACCTTACAAATGCTGGCTGGCTGGAGTGCTACCTCATCTGTCATTTTCTTCTTTCAGTGAACCAATCCTCTCACTATCTTCACTGTCTCTCTGTGTCTCACACTAGAGGTGCCAATGTTTCTAATCGTTCATTGTAAATTACACAGAGCCTTCCACCACAACGCCCTGGTTCCTGGCTACTAAATGTTATTTCCCGGTCTATATTACCAGAAGAAGTGTTGAGGTTTGTATAATTTCGCACGATCATATCTCCGTTCTCACCTCTGCTCTTCTAACATCCTGATATACCACACACTCACACATGCATTACAGGATCACTATTTCCAGCTTTTGTACCGTATATGATACCCAAGTCTGTGTGTGTGTGTGTGTGTGTGTGTGTGTGTGTGTGTGTGTGTGTGTGTGTGTGTGTGTGTGTGTGTGTGTGCCAGCGTATAAATCCCTCCCAACACAACGTGTTCACCGACATGCTGGTATGGGAGATTCTCCCGTGTACACTCCATAACCTTGTCTGTCCATATCATCCTGGCTCCACGAGTCTCCACGTTCCTCCCACCACCTCACACCAGACATCTCCCACTATCAGTAGTCTGCCACGTCTCCCACCACCACCACCTCCACCTCACACCAGACATCTCCCACTATCAGTAGTCTGCCACGTCTCCCACCACCACCACCTCCTCCTCACACCAGACATCTCCCACTATCAGTAGTCTGCCACGTCTCCCACCACCACCACCACCTCCACCTCACACCAGACATCTCCCACTATCAGTAGTCTGCCACGTCTCCCACCACCACCACCTCCACCTCACACCAGACATCTCCCACTATCAGTAGTCTGCCACGTCTCCCACCACCACCACCTCCACCTCACACCAGACATCTCCCACTATCAGTAGTCTACCACGTCTCCCACCACCACTACCAGTAGTCTGCCACGTCTCCCACCACCACCACCTCCACCTCACACCAGACATCTCCCACTATCAGTAGTCTGCCACGTCTCCCACCACCACTATCAGTAGTCTGCCACGTCTCCCACCACCACTATCAGTAGTCTGCCACGTCTCCCACCACCACCTCACACCAGACATCTCCCACTATCAGTAGTCTGCCACGTCTCCCACCACCACCACCTCCACCTCACACCAGACATCTCCCACTATCAGTAGTCTGCCAGGTGTGAGAAGTGCGTGTTGCACTGCTCTGTGTATGTATGTACCATCCTTGATGTTGTGCTTTGTTATGGTTGTATATTTGTTGTGGATCGTTACGATTCTTTATGTGATTATATAACATTAACACCATCATGCCTCTCCTCCCTACAGTCACCCTTCCCATTCTCTATATCCTGTATGGTCCAGCCTTCAGTACCTCCTCCTGCCACTCATGATGACCTCCTTCATTTCATTTTCTTACTATATTATTTGCTCTTCTTCTCTGGTTTTCATGTACCACACTGACTACTTCCCTGCTACTCCCCAGTATATTCTCCCTCAACTCAACTGCCATCATTCCCCTTCCTCCTCACCATACTCCCTACCCCCTCTCCATCATGCCTCCCCGCCCCTCTCAAACCACACTCCCGCGCCCCTCCCCTGCCACACTCCCGCGCCCCTCCCCTGCCACACTCCGGCGCCCCTCCCCTGCCACACTGAAACTCTCCCCATCATACTCCCCCCCCACCATACTTCCCTGCCCCCTTCTAACCATACTCCCCGCCCATCCCCAAAAATACTCCCCCCCCTCCCCATACCATACCTAACACTCAACCATCCGCCTCTTCCCCTCCCCTTCCCCTCCCCATCATATATCCCCTCCATTCCCCTACCTTCCCTGCTTGCTACCCTACCATACTTCTCAAGACCTTCTCTCTCTTGACTGCCCTTCAACGCACTCTTTTCCTCCCCTACCCCTCAATATCTCCCCATCCCTCCCCACCATACCCCTCCCCCATACTACTTCCCCACCAAGCTCCCCCGCTCCCTCCATCACCATACCACCTAGTCCCTCCCCTTTCCTTCCTGCCCCACCACTTTCCCGCCCCTCCCCCACCACACGTGTGCAGGTTCTCACACGGACCATAAACTGTGAGGGGTTGGGGGGAGGCAGTATACTTGAGGGAGGCAGTTTTTGCAATGTTTTATTGAACAAATTCTATTGGCGTCTTCCTCCCCCACCCCCAACCTCATTCTTCCCCTCCTCCTCCTCCTCCTCCTCATTCTTCCCCTCCATCTATACACGGAGAATTAAGAGGACATCAAAGATCTGAGAGTTATCACAAATCAGATACTTGAATTCAAGGAACATATATATATATATATATATATATATATATATATATATACTATCCCTGGGGATAGGGGAGAAATAATATTTCCCACGTATTCCCTGCGTGTCGCAGAAGGCGACTAAAAGGGGAGGGAGCGGGGGGCTGGAAATCCTCCCCTCTCATTTTTTTTTTTTTAATTTTCCAAAAGAAGGAACAGAGAAGGAGGCCAGGTGAGGATATTCCCTCAAAGGCCCAGTTCTCTGTTCTTAACGCTACCTCGCTAACACGGGAAATGGCGAATAGTATGAAAGAATATATATATATATATATATATATATATATATATATATATATATATATATATATATATATATATATATATATATATATATATATATAATAGATAGACAAGATAGTAGTATGTACCAAGGGCTGGGTGGGATAACTGAGAACCTTCACAATAAGAGACGAGAGATATGATAATAATAGTGATGATATTCAATGTTTACATTTGACGTCAAACTGGCTGTATCCGCGTCGTGTGGTCACCAGCCAACGTATGGGAACCTGGGACACGAGTTAGTTAGCGGGAATTATGACACACACTTCTGTGGCAACATCGAGTGACAGGAACTTATGAACCATCACCAGAGGATGAGAGATCTCAGACACTACTGCCTGGTGAGATGAGAAAGATGAGAGATGAGAAAGATGAGAGATACAAAATTAATGTTTGACAGAAAGTTGAGGGCGTGAAGAAGAATAATGTTCAGGATCTAAAATTATCTTAACAAAGAATAAACAGCAGTATTAAACCTGTAATGATAGCAGGCAATATACTTATATGATGACAGCGAGCAAGAATACACAAGACTCCAGCAAAAATGATTCACTATATTGCCAGAAGAAACAGGAAACATTCATCAAGTAACTAAAGTAACATTTGAAAGAAAACTCGTTACATGGTCGAAGTCAGTTCCAGAAGAATCCTGGTGTGATAACAATGAACGTGCATGGCGGCGAAGGGCAACGGTATGATTCATCGAGTGAGGCAGCAGTGGTCGCTACGCGCCAGCCTTGTCTGCTGGGAAAATCTCGTCGTAAGTACTCCTACACCGACTGACACTCGTAGGTAGGGAAGACACTCGTATGTAGGGAGATAATCGTAAGTAGGTAGGTACTCGTGGGTAGGGAGGTACTCGTGGGTAGGGAGGTACTCGTGGGTAGGGAGGTACTCGTGGGTAGGGAGGTACTCGTGGGTAAGAAGATACTCGTAGACACTTAGGTACTCGTAAGTAGTGAAGTATTCATACGTAGGTAGATACTCGCAAGTAGGCAGTTGCTCGTAGAGAGGGAGGTACTGAGGTAGACAGGTGGTGGGAGGTGGCAGCTGTTCCTGCTGCTCTCACAGTCGCAGCGGTAGTGGGTGGCACACACACACACACACACACACACACACACTGGAGGCGCTACCGGTAGCCTGGGTTTCCGGAAGGAGGGTGGAGACAGCGTGGCGAGCCAGCACTGCGGCGTTTGTCACATACTCCATTCCACTCCCAGATTGTCTTTTCTTATTCCTATTTCATTATTCTTTACCTACGCCACATACAGGATGCTGATCATTAACCCCAACCTCACACACCCCTTCCTCTCATCACAGTTCACAACACATGTCTCACGTATCTCGGTATTCTCTCTTCCTACTGATTCTTCCTATACTCATCATGAAACATATAATCAAACATCCTGTACACAACTTGCCAACCGTCACACCCACCATGCCAACATACCTGACCTCTTTCCTCACCTCTGAACCTTCCCGTTCTTCATACACTGTGTCTACCCACCTGACGGTTCTCAGACTATGATCTTATTTCTGTTACGGTTCATCGGGGAACCTCTGCTCCCCTCGATACGGTCATCCCTCCTGCATACCTTCTGTACCGACTGTCGCCGGGACGGGATGGGACGGGTGTTGCTGCCTGTCTGGCCGGGAGGCATTATGTTGTCATCCTGGCATAACAGAGGTTATCTTGGCTGCCACTGAATCCTACATCCAATCTTGAAGTAAATCTTTCTCCTCGCGATCACGCTTCGACCCCGCCAGTTCTGGTGCGTCTCGTACCAGACACCCAGCGCACCCTGGCCATGCAACTCTGCTGTCATTTCGGCTCCGAATCACTGCAAAGTTTATTGCGTAAACTCAAACAAAGCTTCATGAAAGGACAGTATGCTGATCTGACTTCCGCTGATAAATCTCTCTGGCTCTTAACCAACATTAATATCTCGCTCTAACTTGTGTAGTTCGACCTTACCTTATCTCTTCCCACCTGATGATGGATCTCCCGCTAACTCTCCAATCGACAAAGCCGCTAGCTAGCCGCTAGCCACTATCATTCGTACCTTCTATTTTCCCCCATTCAGCTTAAGATGATTCTGCCCCTAACTCCCCGGCCCCATCTCCTCCCACTGAACCTACACCACGTATAATCCCCTCCTTCACAGGCTCCTCCCAGTGCTCTGCTTACCCTCGGTGCACGAGGAGTATGGTACAGATGTCATACCTGCGCGGGTCTTAAGCTACGTGCCTCTGGGTTACCTCGGATTCTTGCTCGCCTGTCTCACCTTTGTTTATAAAACCGGCCATTTCCTTCCTCTTGGCAGCACGCCTTGATCCAGCCCATCCTTCAGAAAACAGACCGCTCGAACCCCACCATCTATCGCCCCCATTGCTCTCACTTTTGCTATCTACAAAATCTTTATAACTCACTTTCTCAAACACTTCAAATTCTTATCTTTTTTTCTTTCTAATCGTCATGATGGGGTCTGGCAGTGCACGGTCTCCTGGTGACCTTCTCTCCTGTGTGCCTCACCTCTGGTCCTCCTCTCTCTCCCTCAGGGGGTCTGGTGAGACGTTTGTCGTCGCTGTCAACATCTCCGTAACGCAGTTGACCGAGTGTGACACAAGTCTTTGCTTTCTATAGGCCCTTCCCTTTGCATACTTTCCTCTCTGGTTGTTCCATTGCAACAGTTGATGATTGAGCCAATTTCCATTTTTATCCGGTCAACAATGGTGTTCCTCAAGGTCCTATTCTATCACGTACTCTCTTCCTTCCCTCAACATATGATCTCTCTTCAGCCTGTAATCATATTCATCATTAAGCTCATAATTCTACTTTCTATGCTTTTCCCTCGCCTCCTTCCAGTAGCACTGTTCTCTTTCTCGTACTGAACACATTTCTTCCCTCAGTTCGGACCTGTACAGCATCTCAGAACAGGGAAGCAGAAACCTAGTCAAATTCAATCGTGCTAAATCACACTTTTCCCCTTCATCTGTACTTAAGAATCATTTGTTTTCGTCTGTTCCTATCTCAAAACACCTCAATATAACTCTGTGCCACCATAAACATGTTGGCCATAACCATATCCTCTCCTCTGTCTTGGAAACCCCACATAATTACCATCACAAAGTCAGCTTCCCCATAGCGGAAGGTGTGGTACAGGTGTAGTCATGTTTTCTTGTGAGCAACTGTGTCATATCTACACAGGTTTTGTACTTTCCTGCTCAAGCGTCGTATGGCAGTGCTCCAGGGTCGTACCCTGTGCACATGGGTCGTATAGCGGAGCTCCAGGGTCGTACCATGTGCACATGGGTCGTACGGCGGAGCTCCAAGGTCGTACCATGTGCACATGGGTCGTATAGCAGTGCTCCAGGGTCGTACCATGTGCACATGGGTCGTATGGCGGAGCTCCAGGGTCGTACCATGTGCACATGGGTCGTATAGCAGTGCTCCAGGGTCGTACCATGTGCACATGGGTCGTATGGCGGAGCTCCAGGGTCGTACCATGTGCACATGGGTCGTATAGCAGTGCTCCAGGGTCGTACCATGTGCACATGGGTCGTATGGCAGTACAGTCGTGGTCGAGGGGTACAGGTGGAGGGGTGGGGGGTGAGCTGGTACAGTTGTTGTCGAGGGGTACAGGTGTGGGGAGGGGGAGGGGGAGGGGTGGACGGTACAGCCATACAACAACAAGAACAACGAGCCTGTTGTGGCACTTGCCCCAGCATGAGTACCGTGCTCAGGTGACCACCAACATTTTATTACAGGTATATTGCAGGTGTGGTCAGGCCAGCCGGCCATTGCCACCCACGGATTTTTAATGCGTCGTTTTACTGCACTCCACTATGTACCACACTGCTGACCCATGCTGACATCTGCTGACCTCTCCTGCTGACCCATGCTGGCCTCTCCTGCTGACCCATGCTCACCTATGCTGAACCTCTCCTGCTAACCTATGCTGACCCCTCCTCCTGACCCATGCTGAACCTCTCATGCTAACCTATGTTGACCTCTCCTGCTGACCCATGCTGACCTATGCTGAACCTCTCCTGCTGACCCATGCTGACCTCTCATGCTAACCTATGCTGACCTCTCCTGCTGACCCATGACGAATTTCTCCTACTGACCCATGCTGAACCTCTCCTGCTGACCCATGAAGAACTTCTGCTGACCCATGCTGATAAACAGTGACACATGATGACCTCTAGTGCTGACCTATCCTGCTGTTCCATGCTGATCTTTCCTGCTCATTCATGCTGATCTTTTATGCTGACCCATACTGACCTGTAGCACTCATCCATACTGATGCCTAATGCTGCCTCATGCTGACCTCTTCTGCTGATATCTGCCGTTGTAACCAGGCGTACAAAGTGTGACAACTGTCATGAAGGCAACAGCTGCAGGTATGGCAGCTGTAATGAAGGCAGCAGCAGGAGCAGCAGGTGTATAAGTAATCAATGAAGGAATAAGCAAGTGTAGAAGTAATGAAAGTAAGAGTAGCAGGTGTAGCACCAATAATGAAGGCAGCAGCAGGTGTAGCACCAATAATGAAGACAGCAGCAGGTGTAGCAGCAGTAATGAAGGCGGCAGCAGATGAAGTAGCAGCAATGAAGGCAGCAGCAGGTGTAGCAGCAGTAATGAAGGCAACAGCAGGAGTAGCAACAGTAATGAAGGCAGCAGAAGCAGCAGCAAGTGTAGCAGCAGTAATGAAGGCAGCAGAAGGTGTAGCAACAGTAATGAAGGCAGCAGCAGGTGTAGCAACAGTAATGAAGGCAGCAGCAGGTGTAGCAACAGTAATGAAGGCAGCAGCAGATGAAGTAGCAGCAATGAAGGCAGCAGCAGATGAAGTAGCAGCAATGAAGGCAGCAGCAGGTGTAGCAGCAGTAATGAAGGCAGCAGCAGGTGTAGCAACAGTAATGAAGGCAGCAGCAGGTGTAGCAACAGTAATGAAGGCAGCAGCAGGTGTAGCAACAGTAATGAAGACAGCAGCAGGTGTAGCAGCAGTAATGAAGGCAGCAGCAGGTGTAGCAACAGTAATGAAGACAACAGCAGGTGTAGCAGCAGTAATGAAGGCAGCAGCAGGTGTAGCAACAGTAATGAAGACAGCAGCAGGTGTAACAGCAGTAATGAAGGCAGCAACAGGTGTAGCAACAGTAATGAAGGCAGCAACAGATATAGCAACAGTAATGAAGGCAGCAGCAGGTGTAGCAACAGTAATGAAGGCAGCAGCAGGAGTAGCAACAGTAATGAAGGCAGCAGAAGCAGCAGCAGGTGTAGCAGCAGTAATGAAGGCAGCAGAAGGTGTAGCAGCAGTAATGAAGGCAGCAGCAGGTGTAGCAGCAGTAATGAAGGCAGCAGCAGGTGTAGCAGCAGTAATGAAGGCAGCAGCAGGTGTAGCAGCAATAATGAAGGCAGCAACAGGAGTAGCAACAGTAATGAAGGCAGCAGAAGCAGCAGCAGGTGTAGCAGCAGTAATGAAGGCAGCAACAGGTGTAGCAACAGTAATGAAGGCAGCAGCAGGTGTAGCAACAGTAATGAAGGCAGCAGAAGCAGCAGCAGGTGTAGCAGCAGTAATGAAGGCAGCAGCAGGTGTAGCAACAGTAATGAAGGCAGCAGAAGCAGCAGCAGGTGTAGCAGCAGTAATGAAGGCAGCAGCAGGTGTAGCAACAGTAATGAAGACAGCAGCAGGTGTAGCAACAGTAATGAAGACAGCAGCAGGTGTAGCAACAGTAATGAAGGCAGCAGCAGGTGTAGCAACAGTAATGAAGGCGGCAGCAGGTGTAGCAACAGTAATGAAGGCGGCAGCAGGTGTAGCAACAGTAATGAAGACAGCAGCAGGTGTAGCAACAGTAATGAAGATAGCAGCAGGTGTAGCAGCAGTAATGAAGGCAGCAGCAGGTGTAGCAACAGTAATGAAGATAGCAGCAGGTGTAGCAGCAATAATGAAGGCGGCAGGAACAGCAGCAGGTGTAGCAGCAGTAATGAAGGCAGCAGGAGCAGCAGCAGGTGTAGCAGCAGTAATGAAGGCAGAATCAGCAGGTGTAGCAGTTGTAATGAAGGCAGCAGGAGCAGCAGTAAGTGTACCAGCAGTAGCTGGTGTAGCAGGTGTAATGAAGGCAGCAGGAGCAGCAGGAGCAGGTGTAGCAGCAGTAATGAAGGCAGCAGGAGCAGCAGGAGCAGGTGTAGCAGCAGTAATGAAGGCAGCAGGAGCAGCAGGAGCAGGTGTAGCAGCAGTAATGAAGGCAGCAGGTGGGGACAGCCTGACTGGCCGTTGATGATGGTTTACCGAGGAACACAACACCTGAGGCCCCGGGGCCGCCCCCCCCCCCCCTGGCAGACAGTGAGTGGGGGAGGGAGGCAGAGATACAGTATGACGAGGGGGAGGACGAGAGAGACAAGGAGAGAGAGACAGAGAAAGAGAGGAAGAGATGGTTTGGCAAGGAGGGAAGGCAGTGAGGACAGAGAGGAGGCCCAGTGTGGAGCAGCTAGCGGAGCAACCCCAGCAGTGAGGACAGAGAGGAGGCCCAGTGTGGAGCAGCTAGCGGAGCAACCCCAGCAGTGAGGACAGAGAGGAGGCCCAGTGTGGAGCAGCTAGCGGAGCAACCCTAGCAGAACGGTGGTGTCCGGCTTGTGGACGAGTGCTGTACCCAACAACAGCTGACTCACAGTCACCCTAGATGTTCGTCATCAGTCATTAATATTTTGAGATACGTTCGCTGGGTTGCAGGAGGCAGAGGTGGGTGGGTCAGGTCCCCAGGTGAGGGTTGAGGAGCACCGTCTCCTCCCTCTACCCTACCACCGCACCAAACCCTCACCACCCACCACCAGGAGGAACCTATCAACACGACGCTCGTCACCCACCCTCCTAACCATCATCTGCAGCAGCGAACAGCCAGCTTGTCCACTCGACCCGTCCCTTACTCTACACTGGTCCTTCCACGACTGTCGTCCAGCACTGGGCCGAACTCCGACCCTGGGATACAGAAGACACTGAGGAACACTAACTACTCCGTAGCTTAACACTGGAGGATCATCTTAACACTGGAGGATCATCTTAACACTGGAGGATCATCTTAACACCGGAGAATCATCTTAACATTGGAGGATCATCTTAACAGAGGATCATCTTAACACTGGAGGATCATCTTAACACTGGAGGATCATCTTAACACTGGAGAATCATCTTAACATTGGAGGATCATCTTAACACTGGAGAATCATCTTAACATTGGAGGATCATCTTAACACTGGAGGATCATCTTAACACTGGAGGATCATCTTAACACTGGAGGATCATCTTAACACTGGAGAATCATCTTAACATTGGAGGATCATCTTAACACTGGAGGATCATCTTAACACTGGAGGATCATCTTAACATTGGAGGATCATCTTAACATTGGAGGATCATCTTAACACTGGAGGATCATCTTAACACTGGAGGATCATCTTAACACTGGAGGATCATCTTAACATTGGAGGATCATCTTAACACTGGAGAATCATCTTAACATTGGAGGATCATCTTAACACTGGAGAATCATCTTAACATTGGAGGATCATCTTAACACTGGAGGATCATCTTAACACTGGAGGATCATCTTAACACTGGAGGATCATCTTAACACTGGAGAATCATCTTAACATTGGAGGATCATCTTAACACTGGAGAATCATCTTAACATTGGAGGATCATCTTAACATTGGAGGATCATCTTAACACTGGAGGATCATCTTAACACTGGAGGATCACCTTAACACTGGAGGATCATCTTAACACTGGAGGATCATCTTAACACTGGAGGATCACCTTAACACTGGAGGATCATCTTAACACTGGAGAATCATCTTAACATTGGAGGATCATCTTAACACTGGAGGATCATCTTAACACTGGAGGATCATCTTAACACTGGAGGATCATCTTAACACCGGAGGATCATCTTAACACTGGAGGATCATCTTAACATTGGAGGATCATCTTAACACTGGAGGATCATCTTAACACTGGAGGATCATCTTAACATTGGAGAATCATCTTAACACTGGAGGATCATCTTAACACTGGAGGATCATCTTAACATTGGAGGATCATCTTAACACTGGAGGATCATCTTAACACTGGAGAATCATCTTAACATTGGAGGATCATCTTAACACTGGAGGATCATCTTAACACTGGAGAATCATCTTAACATTGGAGGATCATCTTAACACTGGAGGATCATCTTAACACTGGAGGATCATCTTAACACTGGAGGATCATCTTAACACTGGAGGATCGTCTTAACACTGGAGAATCATCTTAACACTGGAGGATCATCTTAACACTGGAGGATCATCTTAACATTGGAGGATCATCTTAACACTGGAGAATCATCTGAACACTGGAGAATCATCTTAACATTGGAGGATCATCTTAACATTGGAGGATCATCTTAACACTGGAGGATCATCTTAACACTGGAGAATCATCTTAACATTGGAGGATCATCTTAACACTGGATGATCATCTTAACACTGGAGAATCATCTTAACATTGGAGGATCATCTTAACACTGGAGGATCATCTTAACACTGGAGGATCATCTTAACACTGGAGGATCATCTTAACACTGGAGGATCGTCTTAACACTGGAGAATCATCTTAACACTGGAGGATCATCTTAACACTGGAGGATCATCTTAACATTGGAGGATCATCTTAACACTGGAGGATCATCTGAACACTGGAGAATCATCTTAACATTGGAGGATCATCTTAACATTGGAGGATCATCTTAACACTGGAGGATCATCTTAACACCGGAGGATCATCTTAACACTGGAGGATCATCTTAACACTGGAGGATCATCTTAACACTGGAGAATCATCTTAACACTAGAGGATCATCTTATCACTGGAGGATCATCTTGACATTGGAGGATCATCTTAACGCTGGAAGATCATCTTAACGCTGGAGGATCATCTTAACGCTGGAAGATTATCTTAACGCTGGAAGATCATCTTAACGCTGGAAGATCATCTTAACACTGGAGGATCATCTTAACGCTGGAAGATTATCTTAACGCTGGAAGATCATCTTAACGCTGGAAGATCATCTTAACACTGGAGGATCATCTTGACACTCGAGGGTCATCTTAACACTGGAGGATCATCTCATCGTTCACAATGTTGTGTGACATGAAAAGTAGAGTCCCACCACCACATGTGAGGGACCAGGTGTGTCCCCGGGGACCTCTGGAGTCCCCTGGTCCTGCCACAACCTAGCAGTGCCTGCCTCCTCCTTCAACCCCGGGTCAGATGAAGTTGGTTGCGTGTGACCGTCACACGTGCTGCGCACTCCGATCTGACCCACGGTATGACGCTCCTCCGACCCAGCAGTGACCCACTCCTAGGGTAACCTCCACAACGGTGGTTCATCACTTGATCCCTGTGTCTGACCCACCCAGGATGGACCATGATGCCCCTCGCCCTAGTCAACAGACCCTGCCCGACCCCTAGCCAGTGCCCCAGCACCCAGCCACACTACAAGCTGGACTATCCTAGGACACCGCATCTTCCTCAACACAAGTAACTTTCGTCACGAGAGAAGCCAAGGGCCTCCCAGGACACTTATCTTCTTCCCCTGCCTAGGACTCTGGCCATCCTGATGACCTGCGCAGGACTCTGGCCATCCTGCTGCCCTGCGCAGGACCCTGGTCATCCTGGTAACTTTCCCAGAACCCTGATTATCCTGCTGGTCTGCCCAGGACCCTGGCCATCCTGCTGACCCACCCAGGACCCTGGCCATCCTGCTGACCCGCCCAGGACCCTGGCCATCCTGCTGACCCACCCAGGACCCTGGCCATCCTGCCTGTGGCTGAGATATCCTCAACTACTGCGACGTCCTTAACAACGAAGGATTCTGGCACCATGAAGTGACCTTATGGTTTAAGACAAAATAAATGGTTTATAAATAGCCTCATTTATATCAGCTGGTAATAAATGATCTATATCTATATCAGCAGGTAATAAAAGACCTTATCTTTATCAACGGGAATAAAAAGAACCTTATCTATATAACTGTGGGAATAAAAGAACTTTATCTATATCATCAGATAATTCTGATAATGAATGAGAGTATAACCAAGAAACTTGTTCACAACTCTTTAATCCCACGTGAAAACAATCATTTCTGAAGTTGTACTTGTCTAAGTGCACAGTGGGGAAGCATTTCTATAATAGCCTGGGTGAAAATACATATACAACGCTGGAGATATATATGGAAAGCACATATAGGTGGCACCAGCCGGGAAATCTGTACACAAGGTTGAGGGAGCCAGTGTGCTCCAGGTGACCACGACTGAAAAATGACAGTTCACTCAAGCTGCTCCACCAGCAGCCACCACCTACACCCCCCTCCCGTCACCATGAGTAACTCTCTCTCTCTCTCTCTCTCTCTCTCTCTCTCTCTCTCTCTCTCTCTCTCTCTCTCTCTCTCTCTCTCTCTCTCTCTCTCTCAGTGGTGGTCAGCCACCGTCCAGGAAGGTATCACTGGTACTGGCCGCGTGGTCATCACAGGGAAGGGTGTGTCACTCGTGAGGTATAGCATGACTGGTCGTCAAGTGTTACTCCACTGTGCTGGGTTCCTGGCTTTTCCCTCTGCCTCACCACGCGAGCTGCTGCCACTCACTCCACAAAGCTTACAATGCCTCCCTGAAACCATCAGGACACGTACCTTACTCGACTCGTTCTTCGTAACTTTAGATTTCCCTGCGTTAAGCACTACGCCCTCTGGCAAAATCTCCACGTAAGTACTGCTATAAGTAAGTCTCGACGTAAGTACTGCTATAAGTAAGTCTCGACGTAAGTACTGCTATAAGTAAGTCTTGACGTAAGTACTGCTATAAGTAAGTCTCGACTTAAGTACTGCTATAAGTAAGTCTCGACGTAAGTACTGCTATAAGTAAGTCTCGACGTAAGTATTGATATAAGTAAGTCTCGACGTAAGTGCCGCTATAAGTAAGTCTTGACGTAAGTACTGCTATAAGTAAGTCTCGACGTAAGTACTGTTATAAGTAAGTCTCGACGTAATTACTGCTATAAGTAAGTCTCGACGTAAGTACTGCTATAAGTAAGTATAATTCCGTGTGTTAACACCTGTGTCGCCACAGGTGTACGGTGCAGCAGGCAGGTGAAGGTATACTCAAGTGTGGCCACAAGTGCACCTTTAAACGCAGATGTTGGGCCAGGTGTGCTGTCCACCTCCGCTCTACACATGTGTATCTCAGTGTCATATGCCCTACGCTCCTGCCTGCCACACAGGCTCAAATGACACCCACGCTCCAGTGACGCCAGTGAAATGGTCTCCGTTTAAATGCCCCCGTTAACCAGCTCATATAATTCTTCACACAAACCCCAGGGAAGAATTACACGACCAACATGAGAGACAGAGACCGTACGAGACATGCGTACCGAGACAGGGGTAAACAATGAAGAGAAATACCTGGCGGTACAAACAATCTCTACGTAAACAGTTAAGGAAACATTAAGAAGAAAATAGAAGATTTACAACCAGTAAGAGATAAAAGCAGAGATACAAGCAGTTAGAGATAAAAGCAGAGATAGATGCAGTCAGAGATAAATGCAGAGATACAAGCAGTTAGAGATAAAAGCAGAGATACAAGCAGTCAGAGATAAATGCAGAGATACAAGCAGTAAGACGCACAAGCAATTAGAAGCACAAGCAGTAAGACAGAGAGGGATAATGACAGGAAGGAGAGAAAGAGTGACTTAATAAGGTCATCATGAGTGGCAGGAGGAGGTACTGAAGGCTGGACCATACAGGATATAGAGAATGGGAAGGGTGACTGTAGGGAGGAGAGGCATGATGGTGTTAATGTTATATAATCACATAAAGAATCGTAACGATCCACAACAAATATACAACCATAACAAAGCACAACATCAAGGATGGTACATACATACACAGAGCAGTGCAACACGCACTTCTCACACCTGGCAGACTACTGATAGTGGGAGATGTCTGGTGTGAGGTGGAGGTGGTGGTGGTGGGAGACGTGGCAGACTACTGATAGTGGGAGATGTCTGGTGTGAGGTGGAGGTGGTGGTGGTGGGAGACGTGGCAGACTACTGATAGTGGGAGATGTCTGGTGTGAGGTGGAGGTGGTGGGAGACGTGGCAGACTACTGATAGTGGTGGTGGGAGACGTGGCAGACTACTGATAGTGAGAGATGGCTGGTGTGAGGTGAAGGTGGTGGTGGTGGGAGACGTGGCAGACTACTGATAGTGGTGGTGGGAGACGTGGCAGACTACTGACAGTGGGAGATGTCTGGTGTGAGGTGAAGGTGGTGGTGGTGGGAGACGTGGCAGACTACTGATAGTGGTGGTGGGAGACGTGGCAGACTACTGATAGTGGGAGATGTCTGGTGTGAGGTGGAGGTGGTGGTGGTGGGAGACGTGGCAGACTACTGATAGTGGTGGTGGGAGACGTGGCAGACTACTGATAGTGGTGGTGGGAGACGTGGCAGACTACTGATAGTGAGAGATGGCTGGTGTGAGGTGAAGGTGGTGGTTGTGGGAGACGTGGCAGACTACTGATAGTGGTGGTGGGAGACGTGGCAGACTACTGATAGTGGGAGATGTCTGGTGTGAGGTGAAGGTGGTGGTGGTGGGAGACGTGGCAGACTACTGATAGTGGGAGATGTCTGGTGTGAGGTGGAGGTGGTGGGAGACGTGGCAGACTACTGATAGTGGGAGATGTCTGGTGTGAGGTGGAGGTGGTGGGAGACGTGGCAGACTACTGATAGTGGGAGATGCCTGGTGTGAGGAGGAGTTGGTGGGAGGAACTGGGATGTACATGGAGTTACACACACCCAAAGTCCCAGAAGGTGGTCTGGCCTTAACACTACTTAAAAAAAAAAGCAGTTCCCTTAAAAGTAGTCGACGAAAAGGATAGCAAAGCAAAGGTCCCCCCCACCTCCTCCTTCCACATCCCCTCCGGCAACACGCCGGACGTGAAACAGGTAGACAAGAATACCTCTGCTGACCCAAGCTATGAACGTGTATACAGGAAGGATTCCTGTACCCAATATGTCAATAAACATATTAGGATAAGAGAGAAAGAACCCCGTCATAACTGGACCTTATCTTCACACATATTAGTATGGAAGCTGACAATATTTCATGTGAGACGAAACTCAAAGGTATGATATAATGGAGGAAACTACAAAATTCCACAATTTCTATTATAAAGCAAACTGGGAAACGTAGTTCAGTAGCCAGGATCCAGGGCATTGTGGTGGAAGGTTTGGTGAGATTACATCGCAACAGGAACGTGGATACCTCGAGCCTATCAAACAGATAGGAAATATCGAGATGAGACAGAGTAATGGATGTAAAAAGAAAAAAAAAAAAGATGTCAACAAGCAAATAAGCTTCGTGATCTGTTGTGATCATGTGGTCGAGACTCGAGCCAGCCAGCATGTGTATGGTACGAGGGAAACAATGAACGAATGTAGCAGGATAAGAAATGAGGAACTTTGAACAATGCGGACAAGGCAGGAGATGATCTAGAACGATTCCATACATTCATCATGAGATTAACAGGTAAGGAGCAGCTAATGAGGCTAAGGGATTCAGAGGGAAGAGTTGTAGAGGCTGATGATGTAAGGATATGTGAGGATGTGAATGACAAGTTCAACAGTGTTGTCACAACACTGGAAGACATAGAGCTAGAGCCTCGACACCTGGCACGTGGGATGAGCAGCAGGAGGAGGAGGTCATGGAAAACAGTGAGGTATAAAGAGATGATATAAACACAACATTACAGGGTTCTGGCCCCATAAGGCTCATGGTCTCATGAAATATCGCCAGTGGGTAGATACACTGGACATACCACTTGAAATATTGTCACTGGGAAAAGTTAGTGTGATGGGAGGGGATGAAAGCAAACGCCATACGTGTCTATAAGAGAGGCAATGAACGAGGATGATTAGAGGCAGTTCACAAGAAGGGACCAACCAGGGTACAACTGCCTCCCTCGACTGTACTAGTGGGTAATTACAAGCAGTTGAAAGAAACAAGCAGTAGGACACTAGCAATGTGATGCAAGCAGTAAGACTAACTGCTCATTAAATATTCAAAAAGACACAAGCAGCAAGATATCAGCAGGAGGACAAACAGTAGGACGAGCAGAGATACAAGCAGTAAGCCATGCAATAAGGTAAAAGATACAGACAATATGAGATATAAAGATTTAGACATATGCTCGACGAACTACAAGCAGGTCAGATAAACAAGCAGTAAGAGACACAAGCCGTATGAAAGTAGTAGTAAGATAAGAGCCGTGAGAGAGAGCCTGGTAGGGGAGGCAGCAGCTCAGCACGGCGGCCATCGCCCGCACCAGACAGCTGTATATTTTGGTAATATTAGCGACGCGGCTCCGCTGGTAATGAAGGGGATTAAATTCGCGTCATGATCGGCGAGGATTCGGAAAATCTACTTTAATCGCCTGTAAGCCTACCTTTGCTCCGGGTGGCGCGCGCGTCCTGATTGGTCAGGCCCTGGACCAATGACGACGTCCGGGAGTCATTGGCAGCTTCCTGATTGGCCAGCTCGTCCTTGCCGCCTTCCCGCTCCTGCTTGATGCTCTTGGGTTCCATCCCTGCAACAACAACACAACCAGTTTACACCTCACACTATCTCAGGCAAACGTCCAACCATAACCTCATTCTTATCATAACATTATATATATATATATATATATACGAATAAAGACACGGCAAACAGACAGTGATAACTCATAGATTAATACGAACAGAGAAAGAGGTTGTAATTAAACAGACAGACTCAGGAAGAGACAGACAAGCAGACAGATAGCAGGATAAGCTCACATACCGACACACGGACAGACCCACATTAGCTCAGGCACAACTGTGCGTCCCAGGTGTACGCAATCACGGGCTGACTGGCTGGGGAGGTAATGTCATTTTTAGTTGGTCCGGCTGAGCTGCATGCAGGGGGTAGGGGTGGCCAGCCCTGGGGCGTTCATCCCGGCCAGTAACGGCCGCCGCCCGCCTCAGGTCACCCTTTATACCGCCGCCACTTGCGTCATGGTCGCCTTATCAAGGTAGCCCGCTGATCCAGCCTCCGGCCGAATGTGTTCCCTCATGAGGCCAGCAAATTAACAGTGGCTGGCCAGGGAAGGAGACATGTGGGTAGATGGTAGATAGACACATGGCTAGACAGTCGTCACGGGAGCTTACAGGAGTTCGATGTCGTTGTGGTGCCCAACTATAACTCTAGGACGAAGGACTCTGGTGGTAGGAAGCGCCGATATGGTACATTAACCATCTGGTGAGGTTCACTGAGGTGATGGTACTGAGGTGAGTGCGCGCGCCTCCTGTACATCAAAATACAGAGGCAGAAGAGAAAGTGAAGGTAACAAAAGACGAAACAAGAACCAGAGCGAGAGGTGCAGACACAGGACATGCGGGCGGGCCTCACGCCCACACCTCCCGTTATCTTCGGCCACAACTATCCTACCAAACCTGCCCTCAACAACCATCACCAATATCAGTAGCAACAATGATCATTCGTCACGAACCACAGGGGGGTCGTCCGACCGGCACCTGTGTGAGCGACAATCATTTGTCGTCAAAGATTCTGTAAGATGCGTCATCCACCCAGTAATGCAGGAGCTTCTATAGTGGCGTCGTGGGATCACAGTTGCAGTGGCAACAAATCACAGAGGTTGAGGGTGCGGGCGCCCTCACCACCACAGCGTACCCATCACCCCCCCCCCCCCTTCCCCCGTGGCCCATTTCTTGCCAAGCTTCCCCTCCATCCGTCGCACCACTTCCCTTCCTTCGTTTGTTCTCGATCAACCCCTGCTCTACCCTCATGCACTCAACCCTTTACCTGGCTACTACCGCTCCTCCACACTGTCTTCTTTCTTTCTTCCATCTATCGACAGATCACAACCACAGTGCCATTCTCTCTTCCTGGACGACCACAACCACATTGCCATTCTCTCTTCCTGGACGACCACAACCACAGTGTCATCTTCTCTTCCTGGACGACCACAACCACAGTCTCATCTTCTCTTCCTGGACGACCACAACCACATTGCCATCCTCTCTCCCTGGACGACCACAACCACAGTGTCATCCTCTCTTCCTGGACGACCACAACCAGTTATCTTCTCTTCCTGGACGACCACAACCACAGTGTCATCTTCTCTTCCTGGACGACCACAACCAGTGTCATCCTCTCTTCCTAGACGACCACAACCACAGTGTCACCCTCTCTTCCTGGACGACCACAAACAGTGTCATCCTCTCTTCCTACACAACCACAACCACAGCGTCATCCTCTCTTCCTGGACGACCACAACCACAGTGTCATCTCTTCCTGGACGACCACAACCACAGTGCCATCCTCTCTTCCTGGACGGCCACAACCACAGTGTCATCTCTTCCTGGACGACCACAACCACATATTTCCTTTTCTTGACCTGATTCTGTAGGATGGGAGAAGCAGTGTTACCACCACATCCTGAGCTGCAACTATGGGATGACGACCAGTGTTACCACTGCATCCTTATGTAGAACTGTAGGAACGTACATACGTCCGCCTGGCCTGATGTGTCCAACTTGGTTAGTTCCAAGAGTTCTTATTGTTCCACTTGTTCTTCATGTTCTGTTCTGTCTTAACACTTCCATTACTAGTTCTGTTTATCGTTAAAATGGATCCCTTTGGAGTGGTGTTTGTTTCCCGTCATAAACTGTTTCCTTTCCATGTTTTTCTTTTCCTTCCATTCCTTTTTCCTGTTGTTACTTACCTTGTCCTATCTTCCATTCCTTACTCCAGCTCTTCCTTCTCTCATTCCTCTTATTCCATTCCTTCTTCCTCCTTTTCCTTTTCACTGCATTTCTTGTTCCTTTCCCTTTTTTTCTTATTCCACTCTTTCTTTCAAATGTTCCTTGTTTCTACTGTTCCTTCCCTATCTCTTTTCCCTCCACTCTTTGTTCATACTCTCGCATCACTTTCTCCTTTAATTCATTTCGTGTTCCTAACTGTTCCATTCCTGGTTTCAGATGTCATTTTCTTCAGTACCACTCATGAGATCCTCTCTCTCTCTCTCTCTCTCTCTCTCTCTCTCTCTCTCTCTCTCTCTCTCTCTCTCTCTCTCTCTCCTACACACAACCTTGGCAGCCCCCGGTATAAACGTCTCACTTTCGTAAACACACCAATAACTTGGCCCCAGGACCCTGCCCTGGGAGAGCCGTCCACAGCCCCAGGACCCTGTCCTAGAGAGGGCCATCCACAGCCCCAGGACCCTGTCCTGAGAGGGCCATCCACAGCCCCAGGACGCTGCCCTGGGAGGGCCATCCACAGCCCCAGGACGCTGCCCTGGGAGGGCCATCCACAGCCCCAGGACCCTGCCCTGGGAGGGCCATCCACAGCCCCAGGACGCTGCCCTGGGAGGGCCATCCACAGCCCCAGGACGCTGCCCTGGGAGGGCCATCCACAGCCCCAGGACGCTGCCCCGGGAGAGTCGTCCACAAAATAGTTGAGTCAGCCCCACAACATAGCTGGGTCCCCTCACAACTTAGCTAGGTCCTCCCCACAACATGGCAGGGTCCACCCCCAAAGCACTGCGGGCTCATCCCACAATACAGGTCCACTCTAAAACACAGCTGAGTCCGCCCTACAACATAGCTCAGTACTTTGCCACGACATAGCTGGGTCCACCCCACAACAGAGGCTAAGGCACCCCACAACATAGCTGGATCAGCCCCACAACATAGCTATGTCCGCCCTAAAACACAGCTGTGTCAGCCCCCCAATTCATTGTGAAGATCTTCACTATACTTCAGGCTGAATATACTGGATACTGAAGTTATGAAAATGATAAAAAGAAATAAGAAAAGCATAGCTGGGTCTGCCCATCAACATAGCTGGGTCCGCCCTTCAACATAGCTACGTCCGCTCCAAAACATAGCTGGTGCACCCCACAACATAGATACGTCCGCCCCACAACATAACTAGATCCGCCCTAAAACACAGATGGGTCCACCGCACAATAAAATTGGTCCGCCGTACAACAAACCTAGGTCCGTACCACAACATAGCAGGGTCAGACCCGCAACATATAACGGTACCACAACCCCTCACCATCACCTCGGTACCACAACCCCTCACCATCAGCACGGTACCACAACCCCTCACCATCAGCACGGTACCACAACCCCTCACCATCAGCACGGTACCACAACCCCTCACCATCAGCACGGTACCACAACCCCTCACCATCACCTCGGTACCACAACCCCTCACTATCACCTCGGTACCACAACCCCTCACCATCAGCACGGTACAACAACCCCTCACCATCAGCGCGTACCACAACCCCTCACCATCACTCGGTACCACAAACCCTCACCATCACCGGTACCACAAACCCTCACCATCAGCACGGTACCACAACCCTCACCATCAGCACGGTACCACAACCCCTCACCATCAGGACGGTACCACAACCCCTCACCATCACCTGGTACCACAACCCCTCACCATCAGCACGGTACCACAACCCCTCACCATCAGCACGGTACCACAACCCCTCACCATCAGCATGGTACCACAACCCCTCACCATCAGCACGGTACCACAACCCCTCACCACGGTACCACAACCCCTCACCATCAGCACGGTACCACAACCCCTCACCATCAGCACGGTACCACAACCCCTCACCATCAGCACGGTACCACACCTGGAGGTACCTACCACCACGGGAGATCGTGCAGGAGGGAGCCCCCGCTCCCCACCAACAACCATCAGGGGGTCAGGAAGTATGGTACAATAACAACATAGTGCCGGACATTATCCCGGGGCATCATGTTACTCCCGTCCATCATACATACACACATCTCTCAAGTGTGTACAGCGTGAGGGAGAGGACAGGTGTGCTCTGTTCTTAAGGTTTGGTTTCCTGGTGTTGGAGAAGGCGATTTAACCCATGCAGGCCACTATAAGATCCTTGCCTCTCATCACCATCACATGACAACCGTCAGTAAGTTGTTCATGTGATACATACACACACACTCCACCACCCTACACCTTCCCAGCCGCGTAAGCCATCATCACATGCACACCAACTCACTACCAAAATCTATATAAAAAGAAAGGCAGGAAGAAGGTTCAGTTATCGCCCTATAATCACAGTCTGGCGACTCGATCGTAGTTATGAAAGGCACGAACGCACAAACACTGGCCCCCAAGCGATAGATGGCGCTGGTGTTCGTGCGTCGCTTGCTTCCATCACTTTAACCTCGAGGGAAAGAAAGCCATACGTTCTCGCCCAGCTAAGTTGAGCAGACAGCATCACACAATACGTGTCACGCGCATTCATGCTGAGCGGTGAGCAACCACGACTCACGTGCAGTCATGCACGTGGCAAGCGCCTGTAAAGAACCAGTAAATATACAAGCACGTCTGTACTACGTCTTCATGACTGTACGGACGACGTACACTGACCATGAGCAACACCAACTTCTGTCACCAAACAGTAACATCTGTATATGTGTACGTGCGTATGTGCGTCCGTGCATATGTGCGTACTTGCGTATATGTGTACGTGCGTATGTGCGTCCGTGCATATGTGCGTACTTGCGTACATGTGTACGTGCGTATGTGCCTTCTCCGCGGCCGAACTGTAGCAAGTGGTGGTGCCGACGTGAGGGCGTAGCTGCCTCAGAAGGTGGTCCAGGTTTTAAGCTGTGGCAAGCTGGCCACCACAGCCGCTTTGTCTCAAGCCTTCCAGATTAAAGTTAGTTCACTACACTGACGCAGAAGGCAAACTGGCAGCCTGATATTATAATACAGGCGACCCAGCATCACAGACACCATCTGAGGGCACCAGAGCTGGACCGTCTGGCCAACAAATGCCACCCTTCACCTGGCTCAGTTATTACTGCTGCCATGTTTTCCCAACCAATGCAGGGCCTCCTAACTTGTGTGTGTGTGTGTGTGTGTATATATATATATATATATATATATATATATATATATATATATATATATATATATATATATATATATATATATATATATATATATATATATATATATATATATATATATATATATATATATATATATATATATATTGGAAAGGATCACAATTTTGCGCATAATCAAGTATATACCTATGAGTCCAAGGGGAAATGTTTCATTTTCCACGTGGACTCATAGGAAAATATATATATATATATATATATATATATATATATATATATGATCCTGGAGATAGGGGACAAAGAACTCTGCTTGTGTGTTGTTACCTGCTTGTCCTAGAAGGCGACTAAGAGGGGCGGGAGCGGGTGGCTGGAAATCCTCCCTTCCTATATTACTTTCCAAAAGAAGAAACAGAGCGAGGAACCAAGTGAGGACTTTCCCTCTAAGGCTATATACCCACTGGTGGTCCACTGTATCCCAACCACAGCCCGGTGGGGTGGGGGTGGGACTGGCTTTAATCCCTCGCGGTGGCAGCCATGTTGAGATAAATAATTCATTCTCAATGCCACCGACATCTTGTGATTTCTCCAGCTGCCACACATGGTAAGGTGTCATTAAGGCGGGTCATACACAGCACAAGGCTGTGTTGAGGTATACAGATGTCATCATACCGGGAGCCATCATGTGGCGAGGACGAACTACTTGAGTCTCAAGGTTCGGTCCTGAGGGATGTCCCGGCCAGTGGGGGGCCAGTAGGCGGTTGTACATACAACATCACGATCATGACTGACGGTAACCAGCACACAACACGAGTGGACACTACACCTCACATTAACACTTGTGGTATTGGAGTCTATACTCGTGTGTGGACATCACCCGATCGCTTATGTGTCCAAAGCGACGAAAGCTTCGAAGATGCATTGAAGCCCCGCCGAGTGAAACGACATTACATTCTTCATAAAAAAAGGTAGCCATAGGATATTACGTCGATCAAACAATGCGTTACTCTCTCACGTCACAAATGTCATATCTCTGGATTCACCGTGGTCTAATGACATGTAATCATTAAAGTAACCACTGGTACAAACATCATATTTCTACACTAACGTAATTCCTAAATGGCAAATTGTGTATTCATACGGAATATGTAAACATGATATTCATAATACATTCATTTGCAAACACTTTATTGGTATATAATTTCAATGAATAAAGAGATAACCATTTAGAAAACAGAAATACCTTATCAATTCATAAATGAGACACCTTAATATTCATAATTAATTTGAATCATTTATTGGTATTGTGTTTATCTTGTGTGTTTGTGCCAGCCACACGACCCTGATGGTGGAGGATGTGTTACTTTATCTTGTATAACATTCAGCTGTTACACTTATCTTTTCTGTTTATCTTACATGGTGAAATCAACTTTCAATCTTGAAACAAAAAATGTTTTTGGGCTAAAAAAAAAAAAAAAAAGGAAAAAAAATATCCCTAAATTATTACCTGGAAGTTTAGGGTTTGTTTGTTGTTTTTTCAGGGTTACATACTTGCTTGGAAACCTCAGTTATTATAAGGATTATTTCTCAGGCTGAATTCAAATCTTGGGTTGAACTATATGTTGGGGGACATTAAGGCCCATACGTAAGTTACTAATTGATACCCTTTTTAGAAGATTCTGCGATTAATCGCTTCGTATATATGAGGCGTGTCGGCTGTGGGAAACATTATCAAGGATTTTCCATGATTATTTCAAGTACAGAAGCGTTAAATTATACCATACTTCAGTTGTAAAATAAAAAGGTTTTTTTGGGGAAAAACAAAATCCCTTAACTATTATAACTTGCAAGTTTTCGTGAAGGTAACAAATTTGGTTGAAAACCTCAGTGTACAGATGAGTTTTCATGATAACTTGTATATATATATATATATATATATATATATATATATATATATATATATATATATATATATATATATATATATAATGGAAAGGATCACAATTATGTGCGTGATCAAGTATATTCCTATGAGTTCACGGGGAAAATGAAACACGTTTTTAATTTTCCCCTTGGACTCATAGGAATATATATATATATATATATATATATATATATATATATATATATATATTAAGGTGGTGGTTTGATCGAGTAAGTAACGTAAGGGTAAGAGAGATGTGTGGAAATAAAAAGAGCGTGGTTGAGAGAGCAGAAGAGGGTGTTTTGAAGTGGTTTGGGCACATGGAGAGAATGAGTGAGGAAAGATTGACCAAGAGGATATATGTGTCGGAGGTGGAGGGAACGAGGAGAAGAGGGAGACCAAATTGGAGGTGGAAAGATGGAGTGAAAAGGATTTTGTGTGATCGGGGCCTGAACATGCAGGAGGGTGAAAGGAGGGCAAGGAATAGAGTGAATTGGAGCGATGTGGTATACAGGGGTTGACGTGCTGTCAGTGGATTGAATCAAGGCATGTGAAGCGTCTGGGGTAAACCATGGAAAGCTGTGTAGGTATGTATATTTGCGTGTGTGGACGTGTGTATGTACATGTGTATGGGGGGGGTTGGGCCATTTCTTTCGTCTGTTTCCTTGCGCTACCTCGCAAACGCGGGAGACAGCGACAAAGTATAAAAAAAAAAAAAAAAAAAAAAAAAAAAAAAAAAATATATTAAGGTGTCTCATTTATGAATTGATAAGGTATTTCTGTTTTCTAAATGGTTATCTCTTTATTCATTGAAATTATATACCAATAAAGTGTTTGCAAATGAATGTATTATGAATATCATGTTTACATATTCCGTATGAATACACAATTTGCCATTTAGGGGTGAAAGAATACTTCCCACGTATTCCTCGCGTGTCGTAGAAAGCGACTAGAGGGGACGGGAGCGGGGGGCCGGAAATCCTCCCCTCCTTGTATTAACTTTCTAAAATGGGAAACAGAAGAAGGAGTCACGCGGGGAGTGATCATCCTCCTCGAAGGCTCAGAGTGGGGTGCCTAAATGTGTGTGGATGTAACCAAGATGTGAAAAAAGGAGAGATAGGTAGTATGTTTGAGGAAAGGAACCTGGATGTTTTGGCTCTGAGTGAAACGAAGCTCAAGGGTAAAGGGGAAGAGTGGTTTGGAAATGTCTGGGGAGTGAAGTCAGGGGTTAGTGAGAGGACAAGAGCAAGGGAAGGAGTAGCAATACTCCTGAAACAGGAGTTGTGGGAGTATGTGATAGAATGTAAGAAAGTAAATTCTCGATTAATATGGGTAAAATTGAAAGTTGATGGAGAGAGGTGGGTGATTATTGGTGCATATGCACCTGGGCATGAGAAGAAAGATCATGAGAGGCAAGTGTTTTGGGAGCAGCTAAATGAGTGTGTTAGCGGTTTTGATGCACGAGACCGGGTTATAGTGATGGGTGATTTGAATGCAAAGGTGAGTAATGTGGCAGTTGAGGGAATAATTGGTATGCATGGGGTGTTCAGTGTTGTAAATGGAAATGGTGAAGAGCTTGTAGATTTATGTGCTGAAAAAGGACTGATGATTGGGAATACCTGGTTTAAAAAGCGAGATATACATAAGTATACTTATGTAAGTAGGAGAGATGGCCAGAGAGCGTTATTGGATTACGTGTTAATTGACAGGCGTGCGAAAGAGCGACTTTTGGATGTTAATGTGCTGAGAGGTGCAACTGGAGGGATGTCTGATCATTATCTTGTGGAGGCTAAGGTGAAGATTAGTATGGGTTTTCAGAAAAGAGGAGTGAATGTTGGGGTGAAGAAGGTGGTGAGAGTAAGTGAGCTTGGGAAGGAGACCTGTGTGGGGAAGTACCAGGAGAGACTGTGTACAGAATGGAAAAAGGTGAGAACAATGGAAGTAAGGGGAGTCGGGGAGGAATGGGATGTATTTAGGGAATCAGTGATGGATTGCGCAAAAGATGCTTGTGGCATGAGAAGAGTGGGAGGTGGGCTGTTTAGAAAGGGTAGTGAGTGGTGGGATGAAGAAGTAAGAGTATTAGTGAAAGAGAAGAGAGAGGCATTTGGACGATTTTTGCAGGGAAAAAATGCAATTGAGTGGGAGAAGTATAAAAGAAAGAGACAGGAGGTCAAGAGAAAGGTGCAAGAGGTGAAAAAAAGGGCAAATGAGAGTTGGGGTGAGAGACTATCAGTAAATTTTAGGGAGAATAAAAAGATGTTCTGGAAGGAGGTAAATAGGGTGCGTAAGACAAGGGAGCAAATGGGAACTTCAGTGAAGGGCGTAAATGGGGAGGTGATAACAAGTAGCGGTGATGTGAGAAGGAGATGGAATGAGTATTTTGAAGGTTTGTTGAATGTGTCTGATGACAGAGTGGCAGATATAGGGTGTTTTGGTCGAGGTGGTGTGCAAAGTGAGAGGGTTAGGGAAAATGATTTGGTAAACAGAGAAGAGGTAGTAAAAGCTTTGCGGAAGATGAAAGCCGGCAAGGCAGCAGGTTTGGATGGTATTGCAGTGGAATTTATTAAGAAAGGGGGTGACTGTATTGTTGACTGGTTGGTAAGGTTATTTAATGTATGTATGACTCATGGTGAGGTGCCTGAGGATTGGCGGAATGCGTGCATAGTGCCATTGTACAAAGGCAAAGGGGATAAGAGTGAGTGCTCAAATTACAGAGGTATAAGTTTGTTGAGTATTCCTGGTAAATTATATGGGAGGGTATTGATTGAGAGGGTGAAGGCATGTACAGAGCATCAGATTGGGGAAGAGCAGTGCGGTTTCAGAAGTGGTAGAGGATGTGTGGATCAGGTGTTTGCTTTGAAGAATGTATGTGAGAAATACTTAGAAAAGCAAATGGATTTGTATGTAGCATTTATGGATCTGGAGAAGGCATATGATAGAGTTGATAGAGATGCTCTGTGGAAGGTATTAAGAATATATGGTGTGGGAGGCAAGTTGTTAGAAGCAGTGAAAAGTTTTTATCGAGGATGTAAGGCATGTGTACGTGTAGGAAGAGAGGAAAGTGATTGGTTCTCAGTGAATGTAGGTTTGCGGCAGGGGTGTGTGATGTCTCCATGGTTGTTTAATTTGTTTATGGATGGGGTTGTAAAGGAGGTAAATGCAAGAGTCCTGGAAAGAGGGGCAAGTATGAAGTCTGTTGGGGATGAGAGAGCTTGGGAAGTGAGTCAATTGTTGTTCGCTGATGATACAGCGCTGGTGGCTGATTCATGTGAGAAACTGCAGAAGCTGGTGACTGAGTTTGGTAAAGTGTGTGGAAGAAGAAAGTTGAGAGTAAATGTGAATAAGAGCAAGGTTATTAGGTACAGTAGGGGTGAGGGTCAAGTCAATTGGGAGGTGAGTTTGAATGGAGAAAAACTGGAGGAAGTGAAGTGTTTTAGATATCTGGGAGTGGATCTGTCAGCGGATGGAACCATGGAAGCGGAAGTGGATCATAGGGTGGGGGAGGGGGCGAAAATTTTGGGAGCCTTGAAAAATGTGTGGAAGTCGAGAACATTATCTCGGAAAGCAAAAATGGGTATGTTTGAGGGAATAGTGGTTCCAACAATGCTGTATGGTTGCGAGGCGTGGGCTATGGATAGAGATGTGCGCAGGAGGATGGATGTGCTGGAAATGAGATGTTTGAGGACAATGTGTGGTGTGAGGTGGTTTGATCGAGTAAGTAACGTAAGGGTAAGAGAGATGTGTGGAAATAAAAAGAGCGTGGTTGAGAGAGCAGAAGAGGGTGTTTTGAAATGGTTTGGGCACATGGAGAGAATGAGTGAGGAGAGACTGACCAAGAGGATATATGTGTCGGAGGTGGAGGGAACGAGGAGAAGAGGGAGACCAAATTGGAGGTGGAAAGATGGAGTGAAAAAGATTTTGTGTGATCGGGGCCTGAACATGCAGGAGGGTGAAAGGAGGGCAAGAAATAGAGTGAATTGGAGTCATGTGGTATACAGGGGTTGACGTGCTGTCAGTGGATTGAAGCAAGGCATGTGAAGCGTCTGGGGTAAACCATGGAAAGCTGTGTAGGTATGTATATTTGCGTGTGTGGACGTGTGTATGTACATGTGTATGGGGGGGGGGGGGGTTGGGCCATTTCTTTCGTCTGTTTCCTTGCGCTACCTCGCAAACGCGGGAGACAGCGACAAAGTATAAAAAAAAAAAAAAAAAAATATATATATATATATATATATATATATATATATATATATATATATATATATATATATATATATATATATTCTTTTTTCTTTTAAACTATTCGCCATTTCCCGAATTAGCGAGGTAGCGTTAAGAACAGAGGACTGGGCCTTTTTTAGAATATCCTCACCTGGCCCCCTCTGTTCCTTCTTTTGGAAAATTAAAAAAAAAAAAAAAACGAGAGGGGAGGATTTCCAGCCCCCCGCTCCCTCCCCTTTTAGTCGCCTTCTACGACACGCAGGGAATACGTGGGAAGTATTCTTAACCTCTTATCCCCAGGGATAACACACGATCGCGACTCGCGACACCCCTCCCTCCTTCAGAAGCTTCATGATACCCAGCAATCACGCACCTCTGCCACGGAACACCTGCCTCCCACCTCCTGCACTGCACCTTGGGGATCCTGCCTGCATAGTTTCATCTTGCCTTTATTCACCTCAACTGTATTCACTCAGTATAACAGTGTGCTCTTGTTCATCAGACTTCTGTTCCCCAGTGATATAACTCATCCTTCCTCAACCCAACCGTAACCCCCTCCCTCTCCCCAGGCATCCTACACCTGCCATCCCCCACCCACCCCGTCCCCTTGTCTCTAGTACAGGTCCAGGCAACATTTCGTGACCAGCTGCTAACGCCAGCACTCTACTCCCGCCCTCAGCCACCACGTGGACGCTCCTCCCCCGACCAGTTTTCTCGCTGCCTTTTCCTGCTCGCCAGCACCAGACATCCAGCATCCTGAATCGTCTCTCTCACCACCGAGTGGTCATCTCATCCACGACAGACAGACAGACACAGTCATATAACACCAATGATCCAGGACACGATCATCCTCGAGTCGTATCTATCTAATCTGCCATGTTGGCGGAATCAGTCCCACCCACCCAGATCCCCCCGCACCGGGTCACTGTGATTGCATCATGAGGCAACAGTCGCTAACTTCATTCTGCCCTCAGACCTGAGTCAGAGATCGGAGGCAACTACTTCCGACATTAACAACAGGTTCACCGCTACGGTCCCACCTGTAAACAAGACTGTGCAATCCCCCGGCGGTCACCATCGCTCAGAGACAGTCTTCTTCCCCCCACCATCACCCACAATATGGCACGGCCTCGCGACACCCGTGTCAAGGAGTCAACATGCCCCACACCACCAGTTCACCTCTGGTGTCTGGATACGTCTGGAGCCATGTGACTCCACACTGCTGGAGTCCTTCCTTACAGTCTTCATCAACACTAGCTCATCACCAGTGATGTGCTGGGTGCAGTTGTCCCCTGCGGGTTGAATTGTGCACCCGAGGCTCATTCCCTGAGCGGTTGTGCCAAAGGATCACAGGTCACATACACCACCATGTGCCTCCTGGCCTCTGACCATCCTCCCGGGCGGGGTTCTGTGATAAGCTTCAACTCCCACGGCTTCCCTCAGCTGGCCTAGAGTGGGCCATCACCAGTGCACGTCTCGCGCACTCTTCCCTTAGTCTCTACCATTACAAAAGGTAGACTCTTGAACGCTAAAGATGAAAATACTGACATCTTCACAGATGAGCAGTGGACAAATGGCCATCGTATGGCAGTCACTGCGACATCTATATATATATATATATATATATATATATATATATATATATATATAATATAGACAGATAGATATTATATAAATATATACACACACACACACACACACACATGGGGAGAAAAAATTCTACTTCTGTATTTCCTGCGTGTCTAGGCGAGTAAGAGGAGCGACACAGGGGAGCTGGACCCCACTCCCCTTCTTGTATTTCAATTACTAAGAGATGGAACACAAGAAGGAACCAAGCGAGGAGTGCTCAACCTCCTCGAAGGCTCAGGCTGAGATGTTTGAATGTGTATCGATGTAACCAAGATGAGAAGAGAAGAAAAAGGTAGTGCTTTAAAGGAAAGAGACGTGGATGCTCTGGTTTTGAGTGAAACAAAGCTCAAGAGTAAAGGGGAAGAAGTGCTCGGGAATGTCTCAGAGTCTGCTACGGAAGGGGTAGCACTACTGCTGAAGCAGGAGTTGCGAAAATGTATGAACGATTGTAAGGATGTGAACTCCAGACTGAGGTGAGTGAAAATGAAAGGTAGGTGATCAATAGCGCTTATGCACCTGGCCATGAAGAGAAAGGTGATTAGAAGCAAGTGTTTTGGTAGCAGCTGAACGAGTGTGTCTGCAGTTTTGTTACTAGAGACCAGGTGATTTACCTGTGAAAATGTGTAATGTGGCCGTTAATGGTATAATTGGAGGGCATGGCGTTTTAAGTAAAAAAGGGACATAAACAAGAAAACGTATGTGAGTAAGAAAGATAGTAAGTGTGCTTTGTTGGATTACGTACAAATTGACTGGTGTGCATAAGAAAATATTCAATGTGAATGTGCTGAGAAGGGCAGCTGGTGGGATGTCTAATCATTACCTTGTGGGGGCGTGGGTGAAGATTTGTAGAAGTTTTCGACAAAGAGGAAACGATATGGGTAAGAGAATGGTGAAAGCAAGCAAGCTTGGATAAGAGAATTATGTTAAGAAATACCAGGAGAGATTGAGCGTAGAAAGGCAAAAGGTGAGAGTAAACAAAGATGAGGGAGAGGTTGGGGACTGAATGATATTCAGAAAAGCACTGTTAGCATGTGCCAGAGAAGTGTGCGGCAGTGTGTGAGAAAAACAAAGGAACTAATGGGAACATAAGTGAAAGGGGCAAATAGAAAACTGATAACTGGTAGTGATGAGGTGGACGAGATGGATTGAGTATTATGAAGGACTATTATGTTGGACGAGATGGAGTGAGTATTATGAAGGACTATTAAATATGTTTGGTGTTAAGGTGACAGATGTAGGGTGTTGGGGTCGGGGAGATACGGGAAGTGAGACAGTCATGGACAGTAGTTTGGTGAAGAGAGGAGGTGAAATCCTTTAGATGAAACGTGACAAGGTGGCGGGAGTGGATGGTGCTGTAGCTGAATTTCTTCAGTGTATACATGGATCATGGTGAGGTGCCTGAAGACTGATGGAATATATTATAGTGCCACCGTATGAGGGCAAGGGGGACAAAGGTGAACGTTCAATCTACAGAGGTATATGTTTGTTGAGTGTACCTGGTGAATTGTATGGGAGAGTAATAATTGACAGGATGAAGGCATTTTTTGAGGGGGTGGGGCGATGTAGTTTCAGAAGTGGTTGAGGATGTAAGGATCAGGTGTTTGTTTTCAAGAATGTGTGTGAGAAATATCTAAAGAAACAGAAGTGATTTGTATGTGGCATTTATGGATCTGGGAGAAGCATATGACAGAGTTGATAGAAATGCATTGTGTAAAGTGTTACACATACATGGAGTGGGAGGAAAGCTACCAGAAGCAGCGAGAACTTTCTACCAAGAGTTTACAGCTTATATACAAGAAGGAAGAGAAGAAGGCGAGTGGTTACAGGTGAAGGATGGTCTGAGGCAGGCGTGTGTGACGTCACCAAGGCTGATTTAATTTGTTTAAGGATGGGGTGGTGAGGGAGGTAAATGCAAGTCTTGGAGGGAGGGACGACTATGCTTTATGAAGGGGGTTGGGGGCCTGGGAAGAGTCAAAATCAAGTTTAACAAAACAGATGATCAAGTTAGTTGGGGTGTTAGTCTGAATGGAGAAAATTTGGAGGAAAAGAAGTGTTTTAGATGCTGGGAGTGGACATGGCAGCAAACAAAACCATGGAAGCGGAAGCGCGTCACAGGGAGGGTGAGGGGAAGAAGGTTCTGGAAGCCTTGAGGAATGCAAAGAGATGTTATTCGGAAGGGCGAAAATGGGCATGTCTGAAGGTACAGTAGTCCCAACGAAGTTGTATGGATGCCTGATATGGGATCTAGTTGAGGATGTGCGGAGGAGGGTGGATGTGATGATAATTAAATGTTTAAGGCAAAATGTGGTGTGAGATGGCTTAAGTAAGTAGGAAAAGGGTATGACAACAATATGACTGAAAAGGTTGAAGATGGTATGCTGTAATGGTTTGGATACAGTGAGAGAAAGAGTAGGGAGAGGTCACAAGTGGAGGGTACAAGGAGAAGGGAGAGACCATATTGGAGACAGAAGGACGGCGTGAAAAACATTTTGAGTGACCAGAACCTGAACATGCAGGAGGATGAAAGGCGTGCACGGGACAGTGAACTAGAATGATGTAGCATACACTAGGACGTGCTGTCAATGGACTGATCCAAGGAATAAGAAGCAAAAAAAGAAAACTATGGAAAGGTCTACGAGGTCTGGTTGTGGACAGGAAGCTGAGTTATCAGTGCATTACACTGGACAGTTGGAGAATAGATGTCAGTGAATGAGGCCATTTCATTGTCTGTTCATGAAGCTACCTGGCTAACGCGGGGAAACGGCAAACAGGTATAAAAGTATGTGTGTGTGTGTGTATATATATATATATATATATATATATATATATATATATATATATATATATTTTTTTTTTTTTTTTTTCAAACTATTCGCCATTTCCCGCGTTAGCGAGGTAGCGTTAAGAACAGAGAACTGGGCCACTGAGGGAATATCCTCACCTGGCCCCCTTCTCTGTTCCTTCTTTTGGAAAATTAAAAAAAATTGAGAGGGGAGGATTTCCAGCCCCCCCGCTCCCTCCCCTTTTAGTCGCCTTCTACGACACGCAGGGAATACGTGGGAAGTATTCTTTCTCCCCTATCCCCAGGGATAATATATATATATATATATATATATATATATATATATATATATATATATATATATATATATATATATATATATATACACAGAAGAAAAAAATGGAGTTCCCAAAGTGCAGTTTTCTCTCCAGTTCTCTTCAATCTCTTCTTACAAAGCCTCCCATCATCTCAGGCAAACCTTAACATGGAAGTCCATTCGTATGTTAACGATCTCACATTCACATCACAACATCCTGACACCACAGTCGCAACATCAGACATGCAGCACTACAGTACACAAGTGTTGCAATGGTTCACCAAGAACACAAGCCAGCATCTCCACAGAAACCTTCAACCAATCTTCTAACCCAACACACATGGATCTTGCTCATACCCTCCAGTCATTTTGAATGGCCAATCGCTTCTTCAGAACAAAACACCAACTAATGTAAGGGTCACATACGAAAAACACGTGATGTTCACTCCCACATCAATAACACGGACACAAAAGCACCATGCAAATCTTAGGCCCTCAGAACGCTAACTGTCACCAGATTTGGACAAGAAAAAGAATCTCCAAACATCCTATTCAAACACTTCATCTATGTCTCACCTGCCTGGTCTTCCATCCTGTCAAAAGCGAATATAACAAAGCTGCATACCACACAAAATAGTACACCCAGAACAATCACTGGCTGCCTAGCATCTACAAACTCTCAACACCTTCACAATGAAATAAAGATCATCCTAGCACAGTCCATCTCAACATGCTCAGCACTCAACTCAGTCTTACATTACATCCCTCCTGACGTACACCCATCAACAACCACACTCCCCTAGACAAACACAAGTTACACTCCCCCGCTTACACTCTGGACATCCTCCACCACTAACAACACCTTGAACACAGTTTCAACATGCCCTTAGATCCTTCATGCCCACGTTGCAACTACCTTAAAGAAAACACCGAGCACTAACTACGCTATTGCCCTGCACTTTCAGCACACAGACACAGACACACACACATTATCAGAACACTTTATGACATGCGTTCCCGACCGGTGAACGTGGCCAGCTTCCTGGGCGCTGCAGGTCTCATAAGGATAGAATGGCCTACTGAGGCAGGATGGTATTTTATATATATATATATATATATATATATATATATATATATATATATATATATATATATATGCTCTTAGGAGTTTGTACAAATTTTCTAACTAGACAGTACGAAGAATAGTGAGAGATATCCCAAACATAAAGATAATAAGATAATGAGACAAACACAAGTGTAAAACTCTGAGGATTAACCCAAGCATTAGGAGAGGGCAAGTGTCACACAAGCATAACCCACACTACCAACCTGTCGATGTTACATTCCTTAGCCAAGAACCTCTGGTGGGGTAACCTCCGGCCTCCAGGAAGTGGTTAAACCTCCAGTTTCTGGCTGCACCTTCAGTGTCTGGCCTCCAGGAAGTGGCTACACCTCCTGTTTCTGGCCTCCAGGAAGTGGCCCCACCGTTAGCCTGGGCAACAGAAGCTAGCCACTACATTCAGCTTACAGAGTTTCCGAGATAACGCAAGAGAGTTATCCAACGTTTTCTGTTCGTATCTAAACACTTCCAGAGTATATGTTCTCACTTCACTACGTTTTCCAGTTTCAGTATAATTCAGACCATACGATGAATGGTCTTATATCATAATTATGGCCACATCATTCTGTACCCGGTGAATACTGTATTCTTTGAATTATGTGCCTGAACCATGTCCTGATTTTCACTAAGACTAATCAACTCTTTCCCTGCAGTATCTTCGATTTCCTTCAGCTTAATCCAAGCAACTTTCAATCCCAAACAATGATGAACAGCTTACATCTCTGGACTTTACTTTCATTTCTCTCAGTTTAAGATCTTGTCATTTGTTTTGAAATGCAAAACGCGTTTGAATTATATATTCACTTCAAACTTTTCCATCACTTTAATCAGTTTGGCAATCATTATAGATAAGAAAACTCCGTAAATTACATATTTTCCCTCTATAGTTGCCAGTTCTTTGTTTTCTCCCATTTTCTGCTGTTGGGCTTATCTGTGGCTTTCCCTTACTTTGGAAAAGTTAAATGGTTTCATCATTTCATTTAAAAAAGTGAACTCGATTAATAACAGCCGACACTGATTCACATGTTATTACCACGGTGTCAGCGCTTCTACAAGCGCCTATCGTACCTCATACTACACTTTCACGCTTATCTGCAAGGCATGTCATCACCTGACACTATACTGTTCAACGTCACACGTTCTAACACGTTCAACGAGGATCTTGATCACGGGTTTATTACTTTTGTCAGATACACAAATATGGTTGAATATAGTTAAATCGTTGTTTTGCTGATATCTACACCGAAGTTTATGTGCGCAAACCTTTCAAAAGTTGGTTAACTGAGGAATATATACAACACAATCACTTCACAGACGCGAGACACACACAGCGAGAAGCACATCCTCACTCCACCATTCCTTGTCAGCTACTGATCACTATTTACGAAGTCGCGCGCGCCCCGTTATATGCCGAGTTGCCAACATTGTTTATTTTCTTCTCTCTCCACAGTGATTGACATGATTATTATTGCCAAATTTTGTCTTCACACTAAGTCCTATTATACGTATAAAGTTGATACTTCCACTAAAATGTAAGATAATAATGCCTAATCTCAATTAAAATAAATCGACAGAAGTGTAATTAGTAACTACCCTCCTGAACATTTCGTACCCTTGATATGTAAAATCGTTGAATGATCGGAGCTTTTAGCAGGTCCTACTGTGACGGCACTCGCTCGTTAGGTGAGATAATTCTCTAGCATATCTAATGGCACTTACTTATTTTGAATTCTACGGTCTACCAGCAGAGAAACGAATGTAGTCCTTTAAAGAAGCTAAGTATGATGGTTACACAATATTACAGTAAATTTCTTAATGACTCTAATAAATGTCAATAGGATTGTGTTGCATTACATCAACAACAAATCTCAGAATGTTTAATCATGTCCAATCTTTAAGTATTGTATAGAATATTGGTCCGAGTTGTAATATGAGTTGTAGGTCCAAGGGGATGCATGCAAATAATAACAGGACGGTACCTGTTATGTTCTCTATTATGTAAGTAAATGATGAACATCAGGACAATCGTGTAGAAACGCGTGATACTGTTTTTGATTTTCTAACTTGAAGGCATGAATGCATTTGTCTCAGTAATGGATCACGTGAAGCCACACACAAGTCAATGAAACACCTCTAGTCACACACACACACACACACACACACACACACGCGCGCGCGCGCGCGGTTAAAACCACACTCCATGAATTGCAGTTTTAACTTTCATATATATATATATATATATATATATATATATATATATATATATATATATATATATATATATATATATATATATATATATATCCGCAAAAACACCATGTCCGAGTCCATATAATTTCAAAGGCAATGTCACACATCTGGTATTTTGTCATTTCTCCTCTGGCCATGATTACCATCAGCGGACGTCTGGGCATGGAACTGGCAAGGTTCCTCAAGTATTTTAGGTCCATGTATTGGGTCCGTAGGGTCTTGGTCTGAATGAGGCGTGGCACTGATGACATGCTGCAGGAGGCAGGTGTGACTTTCCTCTGGTTGCTGCAGTTTTCGACCGAGTTAAGGTCTGGGGGAGTTCCCAGGCCACTCAAACAGTTGAATATTTTTCTCTGATAACCAGTTCATCACCTGTCTAGCCTTTTGGCAGGTGGCACTATTCCGCTTGAATTCGTGGTCCTCTCCCAGATTAATGTAATGCACTCCATTCACTGTAGTGTTTTTAGGTAAGCAGTACAACCCTAACCCTTCCCACTGCACCACTAAAGCAATCCTAGATCATCTTCCACCGTCATCACTCACCCTCGTCGTCACTCACCTCCTCTGCCTTAACCCACAGTTCCTCACTCCGGTACTTGCATTTGTCTGCAAATGCGAGTCGTTTGCGTTTCATTTCCTTCGTAAGCAGGGGTTTGGCAGCTGGCTTGTGGCAGGGAATGTGAAGGCCCTTTTCCAGGCAATGTTGAATGGTTCTTTGAGAAAAATTTCTTGGAAGTTTTGGACGGCTTTTCTTGACTTCGGCGGCTGAAGTGTGGGGTTGCTTCAACACTTCTCGTCTTGGGAAGTTGTCTGTAGATGTAGAAGTGTTCACTGGGTGACCAAGGATAGGTTTGGATGCTGTGATGACGTTGTCAGGAAGGCCACGAACGCTGTCATGCAGCCGCCTGATCGTACATTCTGCGCGAACAGTACGCCGAGAAATCTTTGGTGTTCCCACATTAACTTGCTTCCTGGTCAGAATTCGGGCTCTCCTCTCCTTAACAGATGAGAGCCAACCATCTGGCAGCAAAGGTGGAAGAAATACAGCGCCCATAAGCGAACTTCCCAAAATGAAGTGACAGTTATGAGTAACGAAAGAGAATTCTTTCCTAAAGATAGCCTGAGGCACACAGAGGCGGGTCACTGGTGCTCACACCGTTAGCATTGCTACTCTCAGTAAAAAGTTATATTATAATTTCACCTTGAAAGAGCCATATGATTGTACCCACAATCTTTGAAAATATATGGAGGCGGACATGTGTTTTACGGACACTGCATATATATATATATATATATATATATATATATATATATATATATATATATATATATATATATATATATATATATATATATTGGAAAGGATCACAATTTTGCGCGTGATCAAGATATTCCTATGAGTCCATGGGGAAAATGAAATACTTGTCGTGTTTCATTTTCCTCGAGGACTCATAGAAATATATATATATATATATATATATATATATATATATATATATATATATATATATATATATATATATATATATATATATGGTGCCATTTCCCGCGTTAGCGAGGCAGTATAAAGAACAGAGGACTGAGCCTCAGAGAGGGAAAGCCTAAAGTGCTTTGCCAGGTAGAGGGAAGGGTCACTCCACCGTTCTGGTCCACCTTTCCATGTTCCTCAGATCAAGTGTTTCTTGTTTCCTCAGCTGTGGTCATGTCTGGTTCTGTATATTTTCTCTTGTTTATGTTGCCTCTATCCTTGAAAATAGTTTGAAATACAATCGAAAGCCTGAAGCCTTAGTGTTTATCTTTTCAACGAGTTTACTCATATATATATATATATATATATATATATATATATATATATATGATTATTATTATTATTATACTTAAACGTGGTCTCCTGTGTTAGCGAGGTAGCGCAAGGAAACAGACGAGGAATGGCCCAACCCACCCACATACATAGACATATACATATCTTCACATCTACGTATTCATACTTGCTGCCTTCATCCACTTCCGTCGCCACCCCGCCACACATGAAACAGCGCTTACTACGAGGTAGCGCTAGGAAAAGAGAAAAAAAAGGCCACACTCGTTCACACTCAGTCTCTAGCTGTCATGAGTAATGCACCGAAACCACAGCTCCCTTTCCACATCCAGTGCCCCACAAAACTTTCCATTTGTTGAAGACTAAACATATATACAAGATTGACTACCTTTCTTGTTTCTTTCAAACATTCTTCACCACACCTTCTGTTTCACCAGATAAAGTATGAATTAAATGTCGTGTATTAATGTTCACTTCATTCTCGAAATATATGAGACGTTTCAGACACACAAACACGGCTCATCTTCAGTGAGTTTGATCAGAATGATATATTCATTCATGTATTCATCATACTTGATCAGAATAATACAACACACTATAGAAAGAGCCACTGAGAACGGCGATGTAGGTGACATCTTGATCTGGGTATCACGTTCGCTGGAAGTTCGTGCGTTGTAGTGTGAGTCGGTAGGAGTCAGACTTGGTGGGTCAACGGGTGGGTGGTTTGTCCCAGGTCTCTGCGCCTGGGAGAGTCGAAGGGAGAGTGGGGGTTATCTGGAGTGTAGTTGAGAAAATTCTAGGACTGTGGCTTGTCCTGTGATGGTTCATGAAGAGGTCATATCATGTTATGTCCATAGCTTCTGTTATTTGTAGAAACTATTTTGGTATTATCATGTTTTCAGGAAGATGTTAGTGAGTGAGATGTATGTCATGTTGTTGTTGCTTATGTAGCTTGGGGTCACTTTTTGTAGAATGTTCAGCGTCGTCTGAGTGGTGTAGTAGTCATACCAATATAGCCTACGTTGCTTTGAAGTTTGCAACCTGCAACTGGGCAGGAGTACTTGTAAACCACATTGCTAGACTGTAGTGGGTTTGTGTCCTGTGTGAGGTTGTTTTTCATAACGTAGTCACTGGTGTTCATGTTCTCGTAGTAAATGATGATGCTGAGACGACCTGGTTCTTGTAGAAAAGTTGACGAACAGTTCCAGGTTGTAGTTGGCTGTGATTAAGTAGTCGAATTTGGACGAATACATTTGTTTCTTTACCTTTTTATTTCTATATAGAAAAACCATTGTTAACTAAGATTTGCTTGACTCTGGTGATTTCTTGGTGGAAGAGGTCCCATGATGAGCAGTTTTTGTCATACCTATAGAGGGAAAGTGAACCAAACTTGCGACGTAGGTCAAGTTTTGAGGTTCGCCGGGGAGAATTTAAAAGTCGGACCGCCCTCGACTCAACTCTGGTAAGGAGGCAGAGTTAGAGCCATCCCAGATGTCAGAAAAGTACTCCATACAAGGACGGATCAATCCTCTGTACAAACGGAGCTACTGTTCGGAAGAAAAGAAATCTCAAAATGTAAACAAGACACCCAGTTTCTTAGAGGCAGACTTAGCTATTTCTGCATTGTAAAGTTCCCATGATAGGGTGGATGTTACAGTAATACCAAGTATGTTCACTGAATCGTGTGTTGGAATTGCAGATCCATCAAAGGAGAGAGGAAAGTCGTGAAGAATTTTTGTTAGAGAGATGGGCAAAAACTGGATTTTGAAGACATTAAACTTTGTATATTTAATCTACCCCAGTGAGATATCTTGTTCAAGTCTAAGTTTATTGAGGAGGTTGTGTTGAGACGAGATGTAGATCGGGTAAGAGAAGAAGGAACAAACTTGAAGAATGTGGAGGAATGCAGTGTTGAGTCGTCAGCGTATGAGAGCATTTGGTTATCTATAAAAGAAAGGATTATTATCGTTGACAAAAAGGAGGAAAAAATGTAGGAGACACAACAAAACCTTGAAGGATATCGCTGTTTATGGAGAAAGAGGAAGAGGCTGACCCAGCAACAGTCACGGAGATAGATCGGCCAGAGAAGAAGCCAGTTATGGAGGGAGCAAAGTGAGGAAGGGAAGCCAAAAGAGGGGAGCTTAGAGATGAGACCCCGATGCCACACCCTGTAAAAAGCTTTGGATATTTCAAGTACAACTATACGGGATTCCCGAGAATCTTTCAGAGATGATGACCAGTTGATTTCGCTTTAAGGATCAGAGAGAAGACTGTGAGATTCAAGGTATCTAAGGATATAGGAGTTGAGGAGGGAGTCAAAGACTGGAAATAGTAGAAGTCAAGGCAACAGGGCAATAGTTAGAGGAGTTAGAACAGTCATCCTTCTGAGGTTTGAGACGTACCAATGCATGATTCCAAGAAGGAAAATTTGTAGATTTTAAACAAAAAGCAAGCACAGGTGCCAGTTTAGAGGCACACTCTTTCAAGGGGATGGATGCCATCAGGACCATAAGTCTTGCTTATGTCTAGAGAGAGAGAGAGAAGCTCTTTTCGGATAGTCCGAAAAGAGCGTACGGGAAGGGGCATTGGGTTAGTAAGAGGAGCATCAGGAGCTAAAAGGTGTTAGAGTCAGAGGAAAGTAAGTAAGTAAGAGGAGAAACGGGAAACGGAAAAGTGAAGGGAAGGTAGGACGAAAGAAGTTGCTTGCGATGCCCTTAGTTAACGAACAGAAAAACTTAGCAATGAATGAGGAGAGGTGATCGCACTTCCTTTGAATAAAGGAACGAGTTGCCTCTCGGATAACGTAATAATTACGGGAAGCGATACTTGAGAATGGGAATCGGAGGAAGGAGAGTTTTCCAAGCCCGATATGCCTGATCCCTTGTCTGTATGGCCTCAGAAAAGGACCGGTTGAACCATGGATTGGATGACGAGGATATCTTAGAGAAAGAGGCGATAAATGCTTCCATTCCCGCTGAAATAACCTCTGGTAAGCGTTTGGAGGAGACAGAAATATCACCACATGAGACAGTAATCTACCTTAGGAAAGTCAGAAAAGAATAATCTTAATTCATTCCGGTCAGCTTTGTTGAGGTGTCAATATTTACGTTTAGAAGGGGCTCCTGGAGGGAGAAGTGGTGCCGTTAAAGTATCTATGTTCACGAGAGTGTGACCAGATGAACCAATAAGGGTCAGGAGTGTGTAGCTACAGCGGGATCGATTAAACTGGGAAAACAGATCCAGAATATCAGGATAGTGGTCTCAGCGGTCAGGAATACGGGTGGGATGGGGGACAACTTGCTCTAATCACTGAATTGAGAACATGAGCGCTTCAATTCCGTATGGGAGGAGTTCAATCATTCCCTATGGTGAACGTTGAAGTTTCCCAGATAGAGGATCTCGCCTTGCCGGTGACTGGATGTCATAGCCTCATGACAGGACTTTAGGTAGTTGAAGAAAGTTGAAAAATTTGTAGACTTAGGACAGCAGCGGCGAGACAAAGAAAACTCGTGGTAGGTGGGAGATAGAGCATGAGCCAGAGTTCATCAACGTTTGGGGATTTAAAATCCTCAAGGCGTACCACATGTGTGTTGATGTTGGAATAAGCACAGACATCACCTTTGTACGAAATCGTGCGTGGAGATAATGGATGGATGTGAAGAAGGAGCGAGTGAGAATATCATTAGACAATTTGGATCTCAGGGAGTAGAAACCAGACAGATGATATTCAACAAAAGAGAGGTTACTAGAAAGCCCACGAATACTGGTACAGTAAATAAGGAAAGAGGCAGGTATATCAGAGAGGGAAAGGTCGAGGGAGAGGCAGCTACTACTACTACTACTGTCTGATCCTCCCTCTCATTGGCAGTAGAGACAGACGGGAACTCGGAGGTTCTTAACACCCCATGATGCCGGGGACTACAGGCCATATATATATATATATATATATATATATATATATATATATATATATATATATATATATATATATATATATATACGTATAATCGAGAAGAGTCATGATCAACAGAACTGTACTGATACAGTGGGATTGATTATCGTCATTACAGAAGTGTAGATGTGATCGCATAGTTCTCTCGTCGATAAGAAACATAAACAGGTAGTTTGCTGCCAGCATTCCTCACACATGGTCAGATGGTCATCACACCAAGCACGAGGGCAAAGTGCTGTCTTGCCTGACCCAGATCTGTACTCCTGTGGTCTGGTCAAACTGACAGACGTCATCATACATTATGTGTCGATTTATCTAATTTTTTCCTCCAGAAACTGAACCATATGTGAATGGTCCTTGGGAAGGGAAGTCCAGACACCAGTGACGGTGTGTTACGACCTTGTACCTCAGCTGCCTGGACAAGTCAACAGACAGACTAGCTCACGTCAGCCGCCACTCAGCCTGCCTTACTAGCGTGGGAAAAACGTCCTTATTCAGAAATCACTTATTGTAATAATGTTTTGTTTTGCTTCTAAATAATGGGAACAAATGTTGCCAGTACTCGATAAAAAATTCAGTAATTAAAAACTGAAGCTGACTGCTGCATGGAGCTGTCAGGAGTGGCTGTTGCAACAATAAATATATACTTAGTTAATATTTGTTCCTGATGGAGGTGCCAGAAATGTTATGAAGTGCTTCATTTGTTTGCAGTTTATTCCACTCGCTGTAGGTGTGGCTAGCGCTACCATCAGTCGACGAGGGAGGTTGTTCCTCACTGTCAAGTGGCTCCTGTAATAACCTAGTTATGCCGTATGTGAAGGTAGTCCATCATCGCTCGTGAAGTGTTATCTCCTAAATATCATTATCACACAACATTCTAAACATGTGTTATGCTCGTCACATTGACAGTTTCGTGAGTCAGTTTATCCCATTCCTCCACCAATCTTGTACCATTATATACTTCCTTATGTCCTCCAACAAAGTGCTTGCAAAGTTCTGTGCTATGTCCTCTGGTCGTTCTGTTACTTACATCTTTCCAAGAACTGCGCGCGGATCGCCCCTCAGTTTTCTCTCTTCCATAGCGGACCCATTTAAGGTATCTACACTTTCCTGTATAAAACAATTCTCCTAATTCTGTTGCCATCTTTTTCTTCTTCTGGACCTTCTCTATAAGCTCATTCTGTCTAAGTACCATAAACACAGTTGAGAGGCATATTCTAATTTTGGTCTTATGCAGGATGTGAGCAATTCTCATATTTGCTTACAATTTTTCTAACATTCCTCAAAGGTAGACGATGTTGACTCCCAAGTCTTTCTCACGTATGTTCCAGCAGATTATCTCATGCTACTTTATAATATTCACAGTGAGGCCTTCTCCCGCTGTGCCCCCACCATGCCCACTACTTTCCGTCACTGTGGTTGGATGTCATTAACCATAGATCAGATCAACTTTGGAGTTAGTGTAGTTCCCCTTGTAAGCTGGTACAATCCTCCTCGTATCTAATTTTTCTCAAGACTTTGAAATGGTTCTCAAACATATTCTGGTATGAGTCCTGTTCTGTCGACAAGTTCACACAGATCATGAGGGTAATGGTCGGACGGGGAGAGGAGGAGAGGACTACAGCTGCTACTTGTGATCCAGAGCCAATTCGAGAAGGTTCCTCTGACGTGCCTACCTTTGTTCCCTTCCACAAAGGTGATCCCTTCAAAGTATAGTCTCCCGTTTCTTCCTGCTTTAACACAGTCTTAGGTTACAGTGTCATGTTGCCTCTGGTGGTGTAGCTACGGACAATGAATGCATCTTGTCTTTATTCCAACACGGAGTTCACTCCCTCACACAAGTGGACGAGGTAGGTAACACACAATTTCTTTTCCCCGTTAGTATCATGTCTCTCATACAGGTAGTTCCTCCTCCAGCTGATGTCTTCAATATGTATTCTGATGATCCTGACCAGTTCTTTGTAGACAACGCTCGACGGGGAGACTGGTGGCCGCAGTTGAGCACATCCTCCCAACGCTCTTGACCAACACCTCCAGTATTTTCCCGGGCGTATCATAATGCACACGTCATCATCATCATCATCATCATCATCATCTATGGAGAAACTTTATGTGGTTTAAGCCGAACTTTAGTATTTTCTGTATATTTTCCTAGACATATCGAATGCTTTCGAAAACCTCCATCTCATCCCACGTGCCAGGTGCTGAGGCTCTAGCTCTATATCTTCCAGTGTTGTGACAACACTATTGAACTTGTCATTCACATCCTCACATATCCTTACATCATCAGCTTCTACAACTCTTCCCTCTGAATCCCTTAGCCTCATTAGCTGCTCATTACCTGATCATCTCCTGCCTTGTCCACATTATTCTTTTCAGTTTCTCTTTTCCTCATTTGTTATCCAACTTCAACAGTTTCTTGTTCTATAATACCATACAAATACCTGGCTGGCTGAGGTTTCGCCTACGCCTTCTCCACAGCACATCATTTGACGCTCCTTTGTTTTTTGTCATCTTTTATTAAGCCATTCCTCCCCGAGTCCTTCTTAACCTCCCCTTTTCTCTTCGAGGCTGACGCTAAAGAATGTTCCCAACCTTCATTGTAAGTTTCACGGAACCTTCCACCAGAGAGCGAGCCCTGGCCCATGGCTTCCAACTCCCAGTTCATTGTTACCTAGGAACTGTTATGGTCTGTACATTCTGCATGATTATCGCTCCTCTCTCAGTGTGGTTTCATTTGTGTTCTTTTGACCCTCATTTACCACCTAATATAACTCTAGCATTACGACATGACTCACTCCAGCTGATGTGTCATATAAGACATTCTCGATTTCGATGCTGCTGTCTGTGCTTGTGTTACAGAATGAATTTTACACTCGTGTTGCCCCGTCACCTAACCTTGTATATATATGTACCACGTCTTTACTCTTATGTGCACACACACACACACACACACACACACACACACACACATATAGAACAGCAGCAGCCTAACCCAGGTAACCTTTTATCTATCAGCCGTAAGGTGAGGCTGAACAGCTGGGTTGGCTATGGACCAACTCCTGTGCCCGGGATTCGGACCTGGGCACGCCCGCGCGTGAGTTATGGTCAGCGACTCTGACCACATCACCAAGCTCGGGTATGTGTGTGTGTGTGTGTGTGTGTGTGTGTGTGTGTGTGTTTACCTTTGTTTATCTAAGTTGGTTTAATGCTTTCAATAGGATAACTGGGGTGTGAGGCTGGCGCTGTGGAGGGTGGTCATGTTAGGTACATTGGTATGTAGGTCAGATCAGAGGGTCGGAAATCCATCTAGGAAAGTTAACATGAGAGACCTATTGACCAGCTAAGGAGTTTGTCTCCCCCCCCCCTCCAAGTCTCATTATGAGGGAGATAAGTGGCACAACTGGGGAGACAGACCTTTGGCCAGGACTAAGAGTAAAGTCATGTTCTCCCACAAACTGACATTTATGGAAATGTCAATATTACCTTTTCATTCTGCCCAACCAACTCAAGGCTGTGTCCGACCTAACTTGATGTAACTAAAACATAGCTTATCAAAACTAGCCTGTGGTAACTACCGGGTTTAAATAACCAAATCCAATGGCAAGTCAATATTTTGCCAAACTTACCATAGTTAACCAAACTCAACTCAGTGTACGATCCAGCCAACCTGATTCATTCCCAAATGATAACATGTCACCATCGCTGGATCAATTACCATAAAGTAACCAGCCCACATCTTGACCTGGAATTACCTTATTAGCTACCCAAGCTAAGGTAATAACATTTACGAGCCTAGTTATAACCTTCTTATCAAGTTACATGTTTATGTTATAACAACCTGAAACGATGCGCTCCTCAGCACTGGCGTAGGTCCCAGGGACCAGGCTGGGTTTTCAGGGACCAGTGAAAGTAATTTGGGATCAGTGTAGGTCGTCAGAGACTAGTGTATAACCTCAGGGATCAGTGTAGGTCATCAGAGACTAGTGTGGACCTCAAGGATCAGTGTAGGTCGTCAGAGACTAGTGCAGGACCTCAGGGATCAGTGTGGGTTTTCAGGGACCATTGTAGGTCCTAATGGGACTAGCAGGTCCACAGGGACATGTGTTAATCCTCAGAAACTAGCGTTGGTCTTCAAGGACAAGAGTAAGTCCTCAAGGACATGTGAAGGTCCTCAGGGACCAGTATGGGTTCTGAAGGACCAGTGCTGGACCTCTGGCAACAGTGTGAGTCCTCAGGGTCCAGTGGATATCCCCAGGAAAGTGTAGGTCCACAGTTACTAGTGTTGGGCCACATAGACCAGTGTGGGTTCTCAGGGACTAGTGTAAGTTGTCAGGGACCATTTAGGTTCTCCGAGACATGTGGGTCCTTACGGACAAGTGCTGGTCCTGAAAGACCACTGTGGGCCCTTAGGGACTAATGTTAGCCCTTAGAAACCAGCTTAGGTCCTGAGAACCCTGGGTAGGTCCTCATGGACAAGTGTGGGTCCTCAGGGACTAGTGCACATCTCCAGAGACCAGTGTAAGTCCCATGAAACCAGTGTGGGTCCTTGGGAACATGTGTGGGTCTTCAGAGAGTAGTGTAGGTCCTCAAGGGACAAGAGTGGGTTTTAAGGAATTAGTGACTGTCCCCAGGGACCAGAGTCAGTCTGCAGGGACCAGTGTAGGTCTTATGGGACCACTGCAGGTCCTCAGGGACATGTGTGGTCCTCAGAGACCAGAGCAGATCCTCAAGTACAATTGAAATTCCTGGGGATCTGTGAAAGTCCTCAAGGACAAGTGTAGGTCTCAAGGACCAGTGTGGGTCCTCAAGGACTGATGCAGGTCCCCAGGAACCAGCATAGATCCTCAGGGAACAGTGTAAGTGCTCTGGCATCAGTGTCCTTTCTCAGGGACAAATATGAGTTCCAAATATCCAGTGTGGGTCGTCAGGGACTAGTGTCGGCCCTCAAGTACCTGCACATGTCTTCAGGGAACAATGCGAGTCTTCTGGGGTTCAGTGTAGGATTTCAGGGACATATGTATGCTAACAGACATATGCAAGGTCTCAACGATGTGTTGCAGTTAAGGGATCATAGTAGGCCCCTCAGGGATAGTGCAGGTCGTCAGTGCATCCATAGGGACTAGTGTAGGCCCATATGGACCAGTGTAGGTCTCACTTAACACTGTGTGTCCTGAAAGACCAGTGTAGGTCCTTAGATAGTAATATAGGTTCTCAGGTCTCAGCAACTAGTGTGGGGCCTCATGGACCAACGTGGGTCCTCAGGGACTAGTGTAGGTCCTCGAGAACCTGTGCAGGTCTTCAAGGACAGGTGCGAGTCCACAGGGACTATAGTAGGTCCTCGGGGACAATTATATGCCTTCAGGAACCAGTATAGGTCTCAGCGACCAATTTGCAGCCTCAGGGACCAGTGTAGGTCCTCTAAGACCAGTGTGGCTTCAATAGAACTAGTGTGGTTCTCCAGGGATTATTGCGAGTCCTCGGGGGCCATTCTGAGTCCTCAAGGACAAGGGTGGGTTCGCAGGGTTCCAGTATACGTCCTCAAGGTGCGGTATGAGTCCTCAGGGAGCAGAGTGAGTCATTACTGACTAGTGTGAGTTCTTGGGGACTAGTGTGACTCCTCAGGGACAATTGTGAGTCTTCAGGGACCAGAGTCCCTATGGAAAAGGGCGAGTTCTCAAGAACCAGAGTGAGTCCCCAAAGACCATTGTGAGTTCAGGGATCAGTGTGAGTCCTCAGGAAACAGTATGGGCCTAAAAAATACTAGTGTGTATCCTCGATGACTAATGTGTCCTCGGGGACCACAGTGAGTCCTCTAGGACAAGTGTAGGTCCTCAGGGAGTAGTGTTGATCCTCAGAGGCCAGTATGAGCCCTTGCAGATCAGTGCGAGTCCTCAAGGGCCAATGTGGGCCCTCAGGAACCAGTACGGTGTGCTAAAGATCCAGTGTGAGTCATGAACCAGTTTGGGTCCTCAGGGAGCAATGCGAGTCCTTAGGGTTCAGTGGGGGTCCCAAAGCACCAGTGAGAGTCCTCAAGGACCAATGTAGGACCTCAGGGACACGTAATTCCTCATGGAGCAATAAGGGTGTTCAGGGGCCTGTTTGGGTCCTCAGTGACCAACATGAGTCCTTAGGGATTATTGTGGGTCTTAGAAAACAGTGCGAGTCCCCAAGGATATGTGTAGATCCTCAGGGAACTGTGTGGGTCCACAAGAAAGAGTGTAGGTTATCAGGGATCAGTGTGTCCTCAGGGACCAGTGTGTGTCCTCAGGGACTAGTATAGATTCTCGATACCAGTGTGGGTACTCAGGGAACAAAATAGGTTCTCAGCGACCAGTGAAGGGCCTCAGAAACCAATGTGGATCCTCAGGGAGCAGTATGGGTCTTCAGAGCTTAGTGTAGAGTACAGACCTGTGTAGGTCTTCAGGGACAGTGTAGGTCCTCAAGGACTAGTGGGAATCCTCAGGGACGAGTGTAGGCCCTTTAGGATCACTGTATGTTCTCAGGGATCCGCGTAAGTCCTTAACGACCAGTGTGGGGCCTCAGGGACCACTACTGGTCCTTAGAAACCTATGTAGATCCTAAGCGACCATTGTATGGCCTCATAGGCAACAATGGAGGTCCTCAGGGATCAGCGTGGGTTTTTAGAAACTAGCATAGGTTCTTGGGACCTGTGTAAGTCTTTAGGGACAAATGGTAGTCCCCATGGACCAGTGTTAGGTCCTTCAGAACCCGTGTAGGTCCTCAGTAACCAGTGGAAGTCCTCAACGATCACTGTATGTCCTTAGGGACAAGTGTAGTTCCTCAGGAATCACTTTAAGTTCTCAAGGACTAGTGTAGGTTACCAGGACCTGTGTAGGTCGTCAGAGACCAGTGTGAGGCCTCAGGTACCAGAGAAGGTGGTCAGGGACCAGTATAGGTCCTCAAAGACCAGTGTGGCCTCCTAGAATCCAATTTGGGTCCTTAGGGACTAGTGTATGTTCTAAAGTACCAGTGCAAATCCTCAACGACCCATGTGGGTCTCCAGAGACCAGTGTTATGTCCACAGGGTCCTCAAGTGCCAGTGTGGGTCCTCAGGAACTAGTGTATGTCCTACAGGACCAGTGTAGTTCTTCATTAACCATTGTGGGGCCCCTCAGGATCCAATGTGGCTTCAAAGGGACCAGTCTAGGTCTGCAGGAACCACTGTAGCCTTGCCGGGACCAGTGTGGCCCCTCAGGATCCAATGTGGCTTCACAGTGACCAGTGTAGGTCCACAGGAACCCCTATAGCCTCACAGTTTTGGCCTGATGAAGGATATGAACAGCTTGCTAAATATTCTCTTATCTATATACTTGAAAACTTCTCTAATATTTGTCTGCTACCAGTTTGTATCCTTAACTGTTCTCCTAATATTGGACTCCAGCAACAAGTTAGGGACAGTGAGGACTCCCAAGTCCTTCTCACACACACATACTGCTAAAACTTATTTTTCTACTAGATAATATTAATATTGAGGCTTTCTTTCACTCTGTCCTATCTTCAATATATTTGCTCACTTTGAGCAAAACCTTTAGTTTTTCCTAAAGGCTTTAAATTTGCCAACCTCAGAAGAGAGAAGAATGAGGGGTGATCATGTCACATCTTCAAGATTTTAAAATGTATCAATGATGTGGAAAATAATCATCCTTCAAAAGATGTAGGAACAGAGCTATGAGAAGACGTAACATTAAATTAATAAAAAATTTTTTAAAAAAGATATAGCATAAGGATGGCTTCATTTTTAAAACACTGATAAAGCAGACAATGATTATTGTGTGTGTGTGTGTGTGTGTGTGTGTGTGTGTGTGTGTGTGTGTGTGTGTGTGTGTGTCAGTCAGTCTGTCTCTGTAATTACCTATTTGTACTGTGTAAGGAAGGTGAGTTTCACACTTGTACACCCCATCTCTTCAACATTCTCCACCATAAAACTTCCTAGGTATATGTATGCTGTCTGCATTAACCATGTTCTTAATCATTATATCTCATTCAACCACCATCCGTGTACTGTAAAATTACTTCTTTACATCTTAACAAGTTTCTTCCTTAATTTCATATCATGTCTTCTGGTTTCTCTATTCCTACATTTCTCAAGGAACTGTTCAGTGTGTGTGTGTGTGTGTGTGTGTGTGTGTGTGTGTGTGTGTGTGTGTGTGTGTGTGTGTGTGTGTGTGTGTGTGTGTGTTTTTCCAAATTTTCCATATTAGGGCTGAAATACAGAGAAGTCAATGAAAGGGAAAAACAGAAGAGACAAGGGAAAGTATTTATGAATTTTGGAAGAAGTAAAAAAACCTCTTAAAATGTGCCAGGTCATAGTTAATGAGAAAACATGAGAGGGTAGAGAGTTCCAAAGCTTTGAGGTGTAGGGAGAGAAACAGTTATCAAAATGGCCTACCCCTGAGTTGCCAACAGTCACCCAATAATCTTGTGATGCAGCAGCTTTCAAGTATTGTGTATTCAAGCTAGTAGTTGGGGAACATAAGTAGCCAACTCCTGGGAAAACAAACCAAAGTAATACCTACAGAAGAGGGAAAGTGAGCCACCATTGTGGCATATGGTAAGTGGGTCAAGTTTTCAGGTTAGCCTGGGAGAGTTGATGAGACGGCATGCTTCTGACTCAACTCTGTCAAGAAAGGAAACAGAGCTAGAACTACCGGAGATGTAAGAGTAGTACTCAGAAAAGATCAATACATTGTATAAACAGAGCAACTGTTTGGAAAAAAGAAATTTCAACATCTAAAGAGGACTCCCAGTTTCTTACAAGGAAACTTAGCTATTTGTGCTATGCATGCTTTCAAAGAAAGAATGGATGTTACAGTAATACAAAGTACATTCACTTGGTTAAGAGGTGGAATTACAGAACCATCAAAGGAGAGAGGAAAGTTGTGAGGAATCTTTGATAAAGAGATGGGCAGATACTGGATCTCAGAAGCATTAAATTTAACCAGATTACGTCTACCCCATTGAGATATCCTGTCAAAGTCTGAGTTTATTGTGCCAGGGCAAGATGTAGATTAAGTGAGAGAAAAAGGAGCAAAACTGAAGGATGTGGAGGAATTCAGCACTGAGTTATCAATGCAAAAGTGCATTTGGATATTTGTAGAAAAAAGGAAATTACTGATAAAAAGGAGACTAAGTGTAGAAGACAAAAGAGAACCTTGAGGGACATCACTTTTGGTGGAGAAAGGGGGAGAGACCGATCCATCAACAACCACAAAAATAGATCAGCTAGAGAGGAAGCAAAGTGAAGCATGCAAGCTAAGGGAGAGGAGCTTAGGATTGAGACCTCAATGCTACATCCTGTCAAAAGCTTTGGATATATCAAAGGCAAACACAAAGGAATCCCTAAAATCTCTCAGGGACAATAGTCATACATTAGTAACAAAGGAAAGAATATCAACAGTGGATCTCACCTTATGGAAGCCATACCAGTGAATTGAGGGAGGACTGAGATTCTAGATGTCTGAGGACATGGAAACTGAGGAGGGACTCTTTAGAAATGGTAGGTGTCAAAGTAAAAAGATGATAGTTAGAGGGGTTAGAGTGGTCAACCTTCTTTGGGATGGGATGTACCAACATGCAAGTTCAGAGGCACTCTCTTTCAGTACATGGGGATGGACGCCGTCAGGACCATAAGCCTTGCTCGTGTCCAAAAAGAAAAGCACTTTTCGAACACTCTGAAAAGATATCACAGGGGGTCGGGGAGCATAGGATTAGTAAGAGGAATGTCAAAGTCATCCAAGGTATAGTTTGAGGAGAAATGAGAACCATAGAGAGTTCTTTATCTATGGGAGAGACAACTATAGTATAGTCAGAATGGAAAATAGAAGGAAAGGTGGAGCAACAAAAGTTGTTTGTGATATCTTTAGCTAAAGACCAGAAAAACCTATTTATGGATGATGAGGTGAGGCTATTGCACTCCCTTTGAATAAAAGACATAATATACTTGCAGTGATTACAAGCAGTGATAAAAGCTGAATGGGAGTCACAAAAAAAAAGAGTTTTTCCAAGCCCATGTGCCTGATCCCTTGCCTAAAGGGCCTCAGAAGGGTATAGTTGATTCATGGATTGGAAGAAGAGGCCTTTTAGAGGAATAGGGGATGACTGCTTCCATTTCCACAACAAAAATCTTTGCTATGCATTAAGCAAAGAAATAAACATCACCACCTAAGAGACAATAATTTACCTAGGGAAAGCCATAAAAGAATTTTCGTAAGTTATTCCAGTCAGCTTTGCTGAGCTGCCAATATTTACTTTTAGAAGGGGCTGCTAAAAGATGAGGTGCCATAAAATAGATACATTCATGAGTGTGATTAGATGAAGCAACTGAGGTGAGATTCTGTACCTATAGCATGAAGGATTAGAAATGAAAAACAGATCCAGAATATTAATAGAGTGGTCACAGTGGTCAGGAACGTAGGTGGGATGGATATCAATTTGCTCTAGATCATTGAGAATGGAGAACATGAGGGTTTCAATCTCCCCACCCCCACCATCTGTATGGGAGGAATTCAAACATTCCCTACGGTGAACGATGAAATACCCAAGGTATAGGATCTCAGCTTAAGGTTGTGAGGATGTCATGGCCTCATAGCTGGAGTTTAGACAGTCTAAGAAAAATGTAAAATTTGTAGAATTAGTAGGCAAAACTAAAAACATGGTAGTTGGGAGACAGATCCAAGATAACACCAAAGGTTGGGGACTCAAGGTCCTCGAGGCTTGCTGCAAGTGTGTTAATGTTGGAATAAGCTCAGATACCACCTTTGAACTGGAATCATGAGTGAGATTATAGGTGGATATGAGAAAGGGACTAGTGAAATCATCTTTCGACAATTTGGTTTCAGAGAGAAGTAGGACATTAGGAGAGGTACAGCACAGATGGTGTTCAACAGAAGAGAGGTTGCCAGAGAGACCACAGATGTTGGTACAGTGAACTGAAAAACAGGCCGGTCTATCAGAGAGGTAAAAGTCATGGGAAGGGTCAATAAAACTACTGTTCAAGCCCTTCTTTTCATTGGCAGAAGAGTCAATCAGGAACCTAGAGATTCTTAACACCCCATGGTGCCTGGGATTAGGGGTCATAGATTTATTGGACTCTTCATGATTAGGTTTAAAAATCGATTGTGAAGACAGGAGATGGTACGAGAACTTATGTAAAGAAATTAAGAAGGTTTGAGTAAGTGCTTGTAAGGAGAAGATGGTAGGGTTAGCCTGGCAGTCCTGTTTTGATGAGACAGAAAGCAAGAACAGCAATCCTAACATTGTAGGTGTAAGATGGTTTTAGGCACCACTTTAACGTTTCTAAGTCAAGAACATAGCACCACCCTAGATGGCTGTTGTCAACAGCCTACCAATTAAGGGATTGCTCCAAGGGTAGGGAAAACTGAATATTCCTGGAGTTAGCCAAGGTATTGGGAGGGGCACGTACACTACCCTCTGAGCCCTTCCCTCTCGCTGGCAGAAGCATCACACAAGAGATTACGGTCACAGGAATATACTTGAAACTTGCAGGGGTCAGGGGAGGCATGAGTACTCTACTACCTGAGCCCTCCATCTCATTAGCAGTGGAGTCATATGAATACTAATATCAAGATTATGGACAACATAAAACATTTTTTGGATGTTACTTTCATCACTAAGATTATTCTCATCCACTCAAGCCCGTCTTACACCTGGGAACATACAAATGGCAGCAGAATGAATAACAGGAGACATATGCAAACTGCCAATGTCCAGCATACCAGGTCATAAGATAATACTTATCTTTTTCACTCAATCCTTCCACCTTCAATTTGGTCTACCACTTCTTGTTCCCTTGACCTCTGACACATATATCCTCTTTGTCAATCTTTCCTCACTCATTCTCTCCATATGTCCAAACTATTCCAACACACCCTCTTCTGCTCTCTCAACCACACTCTTTTTATTTCCACACATCTCTCTTACCCTTTCATTACTTACTCGATCAAACCACCTCACACCACATATTGTCCTCAAACATTTCATTTCCAACACATCCACCTTCGCCCATACATCCCTATCTATAGCCCATGCCTTGCAATCATATAACACTGTTAGAGCCACTATTCCTTCAAACATACCCATTTCTGCTCTCTGAGGTAACATTCTCTCCTTCCACACATTCTTCATCACTCCCAGAACCTTCACCCCCTCCCCCAACCTGTGAATCACTTCCACTTTCATGGTTCTATCAGCTGCTAGGTCCACTCCCAGATATCTAAAACACTCCACTTCCTCCAATTTTTCTCCATTCAAACTTACGTCCCAATTAACTTGTCCCTCAACCCTACTGAACCTAATAACCTTGCTCTTATTCACGTTTACTCTCAACTTTCTCCTGTCACACACTTTTCCAAACTCAGTCACCAACTTCTGAAGTTTCTCACACGAATCAGCCACTAGAGCTGTATCATCGACAAACAACAAGTGACTCACTTCCAAGGCTCTTTCATCCCCAACAGACTGCATACTCATCCCTTTCTCCAAAACTCTTGCATTTAGCTCCCTAAGCACCCCATCCATAAACAAATTAAACGACCATGGGGACATCACACACCCCTGCTGCAAACTTACATTCACTGGGACCCAATCACTCTCCTCTCTTCCTACTCATACACATGCCTTACATTCTTGGTAAAAAAATTTCACTGCTTCTAGCAACTTACCACACTCTTAAAACCTTCCACAAAGCATCTCTATCGACCCTATCATATACCTTCTCCAGATCCATAAGTGCTACATACAAATCCAACTGTTTTTCTAAGTATTTCTCACATACATTCTTCAAAGCAAACACCTGATCCACACATCCTCTATCACTTCTGAAACCACACTGCTCTTCCTCAATCTGATGCTCTGTACATGCCTTCACCCTCTCAATGAATACCCTCCTATTTAACTTCCCAGGAATACTCAACAAACTTATGCCTTTGTAGTTTGAACACTCACCTTGATCCATTTTGCCTTTGTACAATGGCACTATGCATGCATTCCACCAATCCTCATGTACTTCATTGTGGTCCATACATACACTGAGTATCCTTACCAACCAATCAACAACACAGTCACCTACCTACCTGCAATACCATACAAACACACCACCTTGCTGAATTTCATCTTCCACAAAACTTTCACTATCTCTGCTAACCTCATGAAAACAAAAACCATCAAAAAGGAGTGTTGCTGTGCATGTTAAGTTAAATGAGATTCACTAAAATGTGCAGATCCAGAGGCTAAAGGAAAAGATTGCCTATCTGAACAGTAGTTGAGAAAGGAGGAATTTCTTAAAATTATGTATGCTGTCCGCATCAACCACATCCTCAGCCATCTTATTACATTCATCCACCACTCTTTATAACATAAAAGTACCCTTTTACATTCTTTAATGATTTTCTTGCTTAATTTCAAGTCATATCATCTGGTTGCTCTATCCCTACATTTCACAAATGTTCACTATCATCAATCTCTCAAAAACTTAAAAGTTGTAATGAAGTCATCCATCATTCTTCTCTCTTCCAGATTGGTCAAACTTAAAGCCTCTAGCCTTTCCCTGCAATGCAACTATCTTCATTCTTATACAGTAACATCTTTGTTGCACTTTGGCCTTCTTTAGGTGCAGTGACCAAACTTGAGAAGAATATCTAGTTTTGGCCTAATGTAGGCAGATGTGAATGTCAGTATAAATCATATATAAGATGACAATGACTTGGACATTCAATTGCCCATGCTGTTTCAGCTGGAGAAAAAAAGCATATTGCCCTTAGTAAATGAAAAAATAAAATTATTCTGTCTTTTCCCTTATTACTTAGGTTGAACATCCTCTTTTTCAATGTTCAATTAATCTATAAAATTCCACCACTGGACAAATAAAAGATGTGCATAAATAATATCTATATATTTCACAGAGTACCATCCTTAAACAATAATAAAGTAAAAGAAATGTGCAAACAAATTATCAAAGCTGATATATTTGAAATATATACACACTGTGTTGGTAAACTTACAGAGCATAAAATCTGACACTTTCCACAACCAAGCTTCGGCATCACTTCTTGCTACGGCCTCTCTTCTTGGTACCCTTTGCGGCACCTTTTCTGGCACCTCTAACTAAACTGGTAAACTGCCCTTCAAACTTGGCCTTTTTCCTGGAAGATTAAACCCATTCCCTTCTTTATAATCTATACATTTAAGTCCATGGGATGATAATGGTCTTATGCTTTATCATTTCTCATAAAATGCTTTTCCATTCTCACCCTAAAAGACTTTAAACATTTATGGCCAAATCAACTTTGCAAGCTGGCATATATCTATCAACTTCTCTGGCCAGAAAGAGTTATTGGATTATGTGTTAATTGAGGGCGCATGAAAGAAAGACTTTTGGATGTTAATAATAAATAAATAAATATAATATATATATATATATATATATATATATATATATATATATATATCCCTGGGGATAGGGGAGAAAGAATACTTCCCACGTATTCCCGGCGTGTCGTAGAAGGCGACTAAAAGGGGAGGGAGCGGGTGGCTGGAAATCCTCCCCTTTCTTGTTTTTTTTTTTTTTTTTTTTTTTTTTAATTTTTCCAAAAGAAGGAACAGAGAAGGGGGTCAGGTGAGGATATTCCCTCTAAGGCCCAGTTCTCTGTTCTTAACGCTACCTCGCTAACGCGGGAAATGGCAAATAGTATGAAAAAAAAAATATATATATATATATATATATATATATATATATATATATATATAGGGGAGATGTATAAAAGAAAGAGACAGGAGGTCAAGAGAAAGGTGCAAGAGGTGAAAAAAAGGGCAAATGAGAGTTGGGGTGAGAGAGTATGATTAAATTTTTGGGAGAATAAAAAGATGTTCTGGAAGGAGGTAAATAAAGTGCGTAAGACAAGGGAGCAAATGGGAACTTCAGTGAAGGGCGCAAATGGGGAGGTGATAACAAGTAGTGGTGATGTGAGAAGGAGATGGAGTGAGTATTTTGAAGGTTTGTTGAATGTGTTTGATGATAGAGTGGCAGATATAGGGTGTTTTGGTCGAGGTGGTGTGCAAAGTGAGAGGGTTAGGGAAAATGATTTGGTAAACAGAGAAGAGGTAGTGAAAGCTTTGCGGAAGATGAAAGCCGGCAAGGCAGCAGGTTTGGATGGTATTGCAGTGGAATTTATTAAAAAAGGGGGTGACTGTATTGTTGACTGGTTGGTAAGGTTATTTAATGTATGTGTGACTCATGGTGAGGTGCCTGAGGATTGGCGGAATGCGTGCATAGTGCCATTGTACAAAGGCAAAGGGGATAAGAGTGAGTGCTCAAATTACAGAGGTATAAGTTTGTTGAGTATTCCTGGTAAATTATATGGGAGGGTATTGATTGAGAGGGTGAAGGCATGTACAGAGCATCAGATTGGGGAAGAGCAGTGTGGTTTCAGAAGTGGTAGAGGATGTGTGGATCAGGTGTTTGCTTTGAAGAATGTATGTGAGAAATACTTAGAAAAGCAAATGGATTTGTATGTAGCATTTATGGATCTGGAGATGGCATATGATAGAGTTGATAGAGATGCTCTGTGGAAGGTATTAAGAATATATGGTGTGGGAGGAAAGTTGTTAGAAGCAGTGAAAAGCTTTTATCGAGGATGTAAGGCATGTGTACGTGTAGGAAGAGAGGAAAGTGATTGGTTCTCAGTGAATGTAGGTTTGCGTCAGGGGTGTGTGATGTCTCCATGGTTGTTTAATTTGTTTATGGATGGGGTTGTTAGGGAGGTAAATGCAAGAGTTTTGGAAAGAGGGGCAAGTATGAAGTCTGTTGGGGATGAGAGAGCTTGGGAAGTGAGTCAGTTGTTGTTCGCTGATGATACAGCGCTGGTGGCTGATTCATGTGAGAAACTGCAGAAGCTGGTGACGGAGTTTGGTAAAGTGTGTGGAAGAAGAAAGTTAAGAGTAAATGTGAATAAGAGCAAGGTTATTAGGTACAGTAGGGTTGAGGGTCAAGTCAATTGGGAGGTGAGTTTGAATGGAGAAAAACTGGAGGAAGTGAAGTGTTTTAGATATCTGGGAGTGGACCTGGCAGCGGATGGAACCATGGAAGCGGAAGTGGATCATAGGGTCGGGAGGGGGCGAAAATTCTGGGGGCCTTGAAGAATGTGTGGAAGTCGAGAACATTATCTTGGAAAGCAAAAATGGGTATGTTTGAAGGAATAGTGGTTCCAACAATGTTGTATGGTTGTGAGGCGTGGGCTATGGATAGAGTTGTGCGCAGGAGGATGGATGTGCTGGAAATGAGATGTTTGAGGACAATGTGTGGTGTGAGGTGGTTTGATCGAGTGAGTAACGTAAGGGTAAGAGAGATGTGTGGAAATAAAAAGAGCGTGGTTGAGAGAGCAGAAGAGGATGTTTTGAAGTGGTTTGGGCACATGGAGAGGATGAGTGAGGAAAGATTGACCAAGAGGATATACGTGTCGGAGGTGGAGGGAGCAAGGAGAAGAGGGAGACCAAATTGGAGGTGGAAAGATGGAGTGAAAAAGATTTTGTGTGATCGGGGCCTGAACATGCAGGAGGGTGAAAGGAGGGCAAGGAATAGAGTGAATTGGAGCGATGTGGTATACCGAGGTTGATGTGCTGTCAGTGGATTGAATCAGGGCATGTGAAGCGTCTGGGGTAAACCATGGAAAGCTGTGTAGGTATGTATATTTGCGTGTGTGGACGTATGTATATACATGTGTATGGGGGTGGGTTGGGCCATTTCTTTCGTCTGTTTCCTTGCGCTACCTCGCAAACGCGGGAGACAGCGACAAAGTATAAAAAAAAAAAAAAAATATATATATATATATATATATATATATATATATATATATATATATATATACATTTCATTTACATATATATTTTTATTTACATATATACATTATATATATATATACATTTTTCACATGTATATATATGTATGTGTGTGTGTGTGTATATGTGCGTGTGTGTGTGTATGTGTGTGTATGTGTATGTATATTATCCCTGGGGATGGGGTGAAAGAATACTTCCCACGCATTCCTCGCATGTCGTAGAAAGCGACTAGAGGGGACGGGAGCGGGGGGCCAGAAATCCTCCACTCCTTGTATTTTTTTAACTTTCTAAAATGGGAAACAGAAGAAGGAGTCACGCGGGGAGTGCTCATCCTCCTCGAAGGCTCAGATTGGGGTGCCTAAATGTGTGTGGATGTAACCAAGATGTGAAAAAAGGAGAGATAGGTAGTATGTTTGAGGAAAGGAACCTGGATGTTTTGGCTCTGAGTGAAACGAAGCTCAAGGGTAAAGGGGAAGAGTGGTTTGGGAATGTCTTGGGAGTAAAGTCAGGGGTTAGTGAGAGGACAAGAGCAAGGGAAGGAGTAGCAGTACTCCTGAAACAGGAGTTGTGGAAGTATGTGATAGAATGTAAGAAAGTAAATTCTCAATTAATATGGGTAAAACTAAAAGTTGATGGAGAGAGATGGGTGATTATTGGTGCATATGCACCTGGGCATGAGAAGAAAGATCATGAGAGGCAAGTGTTTTGGGAGCAGCTGAATGAGTGTGTTAGTGGTTTTGATGCACGAGACCGGGTTATAGTGTTGGGTGATTTGAATGCAAAGGTGAGTAATGTGGCAGTTGAGGGAATAATTGGTGTACATGGGGTGTTCAGTGTTGTAAATGGAAATGGTGAAGAGCTTGTAGATTTATGTGCTGAAAAAGGACTGATGATTGGGAATACCTGGTTTAAAAAGCGAGATATACATAAGTATACTTATGTAAGTAGGAGAGATGGCCAGAGAGCGTTATTGGATTACGTGTTAATTGACAGGCGCGAAAGAGAGACTTTTGGATGTTAATGTGCTGAGAGGTGCAACTGGAGGGATGTCTGATCATTATCTTGTGGAGGCTAAGGTGAAGTTTTGTAAGGGTTTTCAGAAAAGAAGAGTGAATGTTGGGGTGAAGAGGGTGGTGAGAGTAAGTGAGCTTGGGAAGGAGACTTGTGTGAGGAAGTACCAGGAGAGACTGAATACAGAATGGAAAAAGGTGAGAACAATGGAAGTAAGGGGAGTGGGGGAGGAATGGGATGTATTTAGGGAATCAGTGATGGATTACGCAAAAGATGCTTGTGGCATGAGAAGAGTGGGAGGTGGGTTGATTAGAAAGGGTAGTGAGTGGTGGGATGAAGAAGTAAGAGTATTAGTGAAAGAGAAGAGAGAGGCATTTGGACGATTTTTGCAGGGAAAAAATGAAATTGAGTGGGAGACGTATAAAAGAAAGAGACAGGAGGTCAAGAGAAAGGTGCAAGAGGTGAAAAAAAGGGCAAATGAGAGTTGGGGTGAGAGAGTATCATTAAATTTTAGGGAGAATAAAAAGATGTTCTGGAAGGAGGTAAATAAAGTGCGTAAGACAAGGGAGCAAATGGGAACTTCAGTGAAGGGCGCAAATGGGGAGGTGATAACAAGTAGTGGTGATGTGAGAAGGAGATGGAGTGAGTATTTTGAAGGTTTGTTGAATGTGTTTGATGATAGAGTGGCAGATATAGGGTGTTTTGGTCGAGGTGGTGTGCAAAGTGCGAGGGTTAGGGAAAATGAGTTGGTAAACAGAGAAGAGGTAGTAAAAGCTTTGCGGAAGATGAAAGCCGGCAAGGCAGCAGGTTTGGATGGTATTGCAGTGGAATTTATTAAAAAAGGGGGTGACTGTATTGTTGACTGGTTGGTAAGGTTATTTAATGTATGTATGACTCATGGTGAGGTGCCTGAGGATTGGCAGAATGCGTGCATAGTGCCACTGTACAAAGGCAAAGGGGATAAGAGTGAGTGCTCAAATTACAGAGGTATAAGTTTGTTGAGTATTCCTGGCAAATTATATGGGAGGGTATTGATTGAGAGGGTGAAGGCATGTACAGAGCATCAGATTGGGGAAGAGCAGTGTGGTTTCAGAAGTGGTAGAGGATGTGTGGATCAGGTGTTTGCTTTGAAGAATGTATGTGAGAAATACTTAGAAAAGCAAATGGATTTGTATGTAGCATTTATGGATCTGGAGAAGGCATATGATAAGAGTTTATAGAGATGCTCTGTGGAAGGTATTAAGAATATATGGTGTGGGAGGCAAGTTGTTAGAAGCAGCGAAAAGTTTTTATCGAGGATGTAAGGCATGTGTACGTGTAGGAAGAGAGGAAAGTGATTGGTTCTCAGTGAATGTAGGTTTGCGGCAGGGGTGTGTGATGTCTCCATGGTTGTTTAATTTGTTTATGGATGGGGTTGTTAGGGAGGTGAATGCAAGAGCTGTGGAAAGAGGGGCAAGGATGAAGTCTGTTGGGGATGAGAGAGCTTGGGAAGTGAGTCAGTTGTTGTTCGCTGATGATACAGCGCTGGTGGCTGATTCATGTGAGAAACTGCAGAAGCTGGTGACTGAGTTTGGTAAAGTGTGTGACAGAAGAAAGTTAAGAGTAAATGTGAATAAGAGCAAGGTTATTAGGTACAGTAGGGTTGAGGGTCAAGTCAATTGGGAGGTGAGTTTGAATGGAGAAAAACTGGAGGAAGTGAAGTGTTTTAGATATCTGGGAGTGGATCTGGCAGCGGATGGAACCATGGAAGCGGAAGTGGATCATAGGGTGGGGGAGGAGGCGAAAATTCTGGGGGCCTTGAAGAATGTGTGGAAGTCGAGAACATTATCTCGGAAAGCAAAAATGGGTATGTTTGAAGGAATAGTGGTTCCAACAATGTTGTATGGATGCGAGGCATGGGCTATGGATAGAGTTGTGCGCAGGAGGATGGATGTGCTGGAAATGAGATGTTTGAGGACAATGTGTGGTGTGAGGTGGTTTGATAGAGTGAGTAACGTAAGGGTAAGAGAGATGTGTGGAAATAAAAAGAGCGTGGTTGAGAGAGCAGAAGAGGGTGTTTTGAAGTGGTTTGGGCACATGGAGAGAATGAGTGAGGAAAGATTGACCAAGAGGATATATGTGTCGGAGGTGGAGGGAACAAGGAGAAGAGGGAGACCAAATTGGAGATGGAAAGATGGAGTGAAAAAGATTTTGTGTGATCGGGGCCTGAACATGCAGGAGGGTGAAAGGAGGGCAAGGAATAGAGTGAATTGGAGCGATGTGGTATACAGGGGTTGACGTGCTGTCAGTGGATTGAATCAAGGCATGTGAAGCGTCTGGGGTAAACCATGGAAAGCTGTGTAGGTATGTATATTTGCGTGTGTGGACGTGTGTATGTACATGTGTATGGGGGAGGGGGGTTGGGCCATTTCTTTCGTCTGTTTCCTTGCGCTACCTCGCAAACGCAGGAGACAGCGACAAAGTATAAAAAAAAAAAAAAAAATATATATATATATATATATATATATATATATATATATATATATATATATATATATGTTTGAGGACTATGTGTGGTGTGAGGTGGTTTGATCGAGTAAGTAACGTAAGGGTAAGAGAGATGTGTGGAAATAAAAAGAGCGTGGTTGAGAGAGCAGAAGAGGGTGTTTTGAAATGGTTTGGGCACATGGAGAGAATGAGTGAGGAAAGATTGACCAAGAGGATATATGTGTTGGAGGTGGAGGGAACGAGGAGAAGTGGGAGACCAATTTGGAGGTGGAAAGATGGAGTGAAAAAGATTTTGTGTGATCGGGGCCTGAACATGCAGGAGGGTGAAAGGAGGGCAAGAAATAGAGTGAATTGGATCGATGTGGTATACTGGGGTTGACGTGCTGTCAGTGGATTGAATCAGGGCATGTGAAGCGTCTGGGGTAAACCATGGAAAGCTGTGTAGGTATGTATATTTGCGTGTGTGGACGTATGTATATACAAGTGTATGGGGGTGGGTTGGGCCATTTCTTTCGTCTGTTTCCTTGCGCTACCTTGCAAGCACGGGAGACAGCGACAAAGCAAAAAAAAAAAAAAAAAAAAAAATATATATATATATATATATATATATATATATATATATATATATATATATATATATATTGGGAAAGAGCAGTGTGGTTTCAGAAGTGGTAGAGGATGTGTGGATCAGGTGTTTGCTTTGAAGGATGTATGTGAGAAATACTTAGAAAAGCAAATGGATTTGTTTGTAGGATTTATGGATCTGGAGAAGGCATATGATAGAGTTGATAGAGATGCTCTGTGGAAGGTATTAAGAATATATGGTGTGGGAGGCAAGTTGTTAGAAGCAGTGAAAGGTTTTTATCGAGGATGTAAGGCATGTGTACGTGTAGGAAGAGAGGAAAGTGATTGGTGCTCAGTGAATGTAGGTTTGCGGCAGGGGTGTGTGATGTCTCCATGGTTGTTTAATTTGTTTATGGATGGGGTTGTTAGGGAGGTGAATGCAAGAGTTTTGGAAAGAGGGGCAAGTATGAAGTCTGTTGGGGATGAGAGAGCTTGGGAAGTCAGTCAGTTGTTGTTCGCTGATGATACAGCGCTGGTGGCTGATTCATGTGAGAAACTGCAGAAGCTGGTGACTGAGTTTGGTAAAGTGTGTGAAAGAAGAAAGTTAAGAGTAAATGTGAATAAGAGCAAGGTTATTAGGTACAGTAGGGTTGAGGGTCAAGTCAATTGGGAGGTAAGTTTGAATGGAGAAAAACTGGAGGAAGTAAAGTGTTTTAGATATCTGGGAGTGGATCTGGCAGCGGATGTAACCATGGAAGCGGAAGTGGATCATTGGGTGGGGGAGGGGGCAAAAATCCTGGGAGCCTTGAAGAATGTGTGGAAGTTGAGAACATTATCTCGGAAAGCAAAAATGGGTATGTTTGAAGGAATGGTGGTTCCAACAATGTTGTATGGTTGCGAGGCGTGGGCTATGGATAGAGTTGTGCGCAGGAGGATGGATGTGCTGGAAATGAGATGTTTGAGGACAATGTGTGGTGTGAGGTGGTTTGATCGAGTAAGTAACGTAAGGGTAAGAGAGATGTGTGGAAATAAAAAGAGCGTGGTTGAGAGAGCAGAAGAGGGTGTTTTGAAATGGTTTGGGCACATGGAGAGAATGAGTGAGGAAAGATTGACCAAGAGGATATATGTGTCAGAGGTGGAGGGAACGAGGAGAAGTGGGAGACCAATTTGGAGGTGGAAAGATGGAGTGAAAAAGATTTTGTGTGATCGGGGCCTGAACATGCAGGAGGGTGAAAGGAGGGCAAGGAATAGAGTGAATTGGAGCGATGTGGTATACCGGGGTTGACGTGCTGTCAGTGGATTGAATCAAGGCATGTGAAGCGTCTGGGGTAAACCATGGAAAGCTGTGTAGGTATGTATATTTGCGTGTGTGGACGTATGTATATACATGTGTATGGGGGGGGGTTGGGCCATTTCTTTCGTCTGTTTCCTTGCGCTACCTCGCAAACGCGGGAGACAGCGACAAAGTATAATATAATAAAATAATAATATATATATATTACGTGTTAATTGACATGCGTGCGAAAGAGAGACTTTTGGATGTTAATGTGCTGAGAGGTGCAACTGGAGGGATATCTGATCATTATCTTGTGGAGGCTAAGGTGAAGATTTGTATGGGTTTTCAGAAAAGAAGAGTGAATGTTGGGGTGAAGAGGGTGGTGAGAGTAAGTGAGCTTGGGAAGGAGACCTGTGTGATGAAGTACCAGGAGAGACTGAGTACAGAATGGAAAAAGGTGAGAACAATGGAAGTAAGGGGAGTGGGGGAGGAATGGGATGTATTTAGGGAATCAGTGATGGATTCCGCAAAAGATGCTCGTGGCATGAGAAGAGTGGGAAGTGGGTTGATTAGAAAGGGTAGTGAGTGGTGGGATGAAGAAGTAAGAGTATTAGTGAAAGAGAAGAGAGAGGCATTTGGACGATTTTTGCAGGGAAAAAATGAAATTGAGTGGGAGATGTATAAAAGAAAGAGACAGGAGGTCAAGAGAAAGGTGCAAGAGGTGAAAACAAGGGCAAATGAGAGTTGGGGTGAGAGAGTATCATTAAATTTTAGGGAGAATAAAAAGATGTTCTGGAAGGAGGTAAATAAAGTGCGTAAGACAAGGGAGCAAATGGGAACTTCAGTGAAGGGTGCAAATGGGGAGGTGATAACAAGTAGTGGTGATGTGAGAAGGAGATGGAGTGAGTATTTTGAAGGTTTGTTGAATGTGTTTGATGATAGAGTGGCAGATATAGGGTGTTTTGGTCGAGGTGGTGTGCAAAGTGAGAGGGTTAGGGAAAATGATTTGGTAAACAGAGAAGAGGTAGTGAAAGCTTTGCGGAAGATGAAAGCCGGCAAGGCAGCAGGTTTGGATGGTATTGCAGTGGAATTTATTAAAAAAGGGGGTGACTGTATTGTTGACTGGTTGGTAAGGTTATTTAATGTATGTATGACTCATGGTGAGGTGCCTGAGGATTGGCAGAATGCGTGCATAGTGCCATTGTACAAAGGCAAAGGGGATAAGAGTGAGTGCTCAAATTACAGAGGTATAAGTTTCTTGAGTATTCCTGGCAAATTATATGGGAGGGTATTGATTGAGAGGGTGAAGGCATGTACAGAGCATCAGATTGGGGAAGAGCAGTGTGGTTTCAGAAGTGGTAGAGGATGTGTGGGTCAGGTGTTTGCTTTGAAGAATGTATGTGAGAAATACTTAGAAAAGCAAATGGATTTGTATGTAGCATTTATGGATCTGGAGAAGGCATATGATAGAGTTGATAGAGATGCTCTGTGGAAGGTATTAAGAATATATGGTGTGGGAGGAAAGTTGTTAGAAGCAGTGAAAAGTTTTTATCGAGGATGTAAGGCATGTGTACGTGTAGGAAGAGAGGAAAGTGATTGGTTCTCAGTGAATGTAGGTTTGCGGCAGGGGTGTGTGATGTCTCCATGGTTGTTTAATTTGTTTATGGATGGGGTTGTTAGGGAGGTAAATGCAAGAGTTTTGGAAAGAGGGGCAAGTATGAAGTCTGTTGGGTATGAGAGAGCTTGGGAAGTGAGTCAGTTGTTGTTCGCTGATGATACAGCGCTGGTGGCTGATTCATGTGAGAAACTGCAGAAGCTGGTGACTGAGTTTGGTAAAGTGTGTGGAAGAAGAAAGTTAAGAGTAAATGTGAATAAGAGCAAGGTTATTAGGTACAGTAGGGTTGAGGGTCAAGTCAATTGGGAGGTGAGTTTGAATGGAGAAAAACTGGAGGAAGTGAAGTGTTTTAGATATCTGGGAGTGGATCTGGCAGCGGATGGAACCATGGAAGCGGAAGTGGATCATAGGGTGGGGGAGGGGGCGAAAATTCTGGGGGCCTTGAAGAATGTGTGGAAGTCGAGAACATTATCTCGGAAAAGCAAAAATGGGTATGTTTGAAGGAATAGTGGTTCCAACAATGTTGTATGGTTGCGAGGCGTGGGCTATGGATAGAGTTGTGCGCAGGAGGATGGATGTGCTGGAAATGAGATGTTTGAGGACAATGTGTGGTGTGAGGTGGTTTGATCGAGTGAGTAACGTAAGGGTAAGAGAGATGTGTGGAAATAAAAAGAGCGTGGTTGAGAGAGCAGAAGAGGGTGTTTTGAAGTGGTTTGGGCACATGGAGAGAATGAGTGAAGAAAGATTGACCAAGAGGATATATGTGTCGGAGGTGGAGGGAACGAGGAGAAGAGGGAGACCAAATTGGAGGTGGAAAGATGGAGTGAAAAAGATTTTGTGTGATCGGGGCCTGAACATGCAGGAGGGTGAAAGGAGGGCAAGGAATAGAGTGAATTGGAGCGATGTGGTATACCGGGGTTGACGTGCTGTCAGTGGATTGAATCAAGGCATGTGAAGCGTCTGGGGTAAACCATGGAAAGCTGTGTAGGTATGTATATTTGCGTGTGTGGACGTATGTATATACATGTGTATGGGGGGGGGTTGGGCCATTTCTTCTGTCTGTTTCCTTGCGCTACCTCGCAAACGCGGGAGACAGCGACAAAGTATAATAAAAAAAAAATAATATATATATATATATATCCCTGGGGATAGGGGAGAAAGAATACTTCCCATGTATTCCCTGCGTGTCGTAGAAGGCGACTAAAAGGGGAGGGAGTGGGGGCCTGGAAATCTTCCCCTCTCGGTTTTTTTTTTTTTTTTTTTTTTTTTTTCCCCAAAGAAGGAACAGAGAATTGGGCCAGGTGAGGGTATTCCCTCAGGGGCCCAGTCCTCTGTTCTTAACGCTACCTCGCTAATGTGGGAAATGGCGAATAGTTTGAAAGAAGATATATATATATATATATATATATATCTTTCTTTTTTCTTTCAAACTATTCGCCATTTCCCGCGTTAGCGAGGTAGCGTTAAGAACAGAGGACTGGGCCTTTGAGGGCACATCCTCACCTGGCCCCCTTCTCTGCTCCTTTTTTTTTTTGCTTTGTCGCTGCCTCCCGCATTTGCGAGGTAGCGCAAGGAAACAGACGAAAGAAATATATATATATATATATATATATATATATATATATATATATATATATATATATATATATATATTGGAAAGGATCACAATTGTGCGTGTGATCAAGATATTCCTATTAATCCACAGGGAAAATGAAACACGATAAGTTCCCAAGTGCACTTTCGTGAAATAATCACATCATCAGGGGAGACACAAGAGAGAAATATAAGTCAGTTGATATAGCTTCGTCTCTTCGATGTATATCAACTGACTTATATTTCTCTCTTGTGTCTCCCCTGATGATGTGATTATTACACGAAAGTGCACTTGAGAACTTATCGTGTTTCATTTTCCTCGTGGACTCATAGGAATATATATATATACATAAATGTAATTTCCTCACCTTCCCGAAAAAGTGACAAATGACATCAAACTCTTATAGTTATGGAAGTACAATGAATTAACAGGAACACACACACACACTGTTGAGAAAAAATCTTTACTTGCATATACAGGCATTCAGCACATACATTCTCCTGAACAGAATACATAACCTTTCTGGGCAGAACAAAGTGAAGAGTCGGAAAAAGCTGCAAGAATCTTCCATAGCCCACCATGATGTCAAAAGTTAATGAGAAAAATTGCAAATGTACTCTACAGTGCACAGATAGGATGTACTATTTGCAACTGGAAAATCCTAAAGGGCATAGTTCCTAATATGCACTCAAAAATATTATCTTACTGACATGGAAGGCATTGAAAACTGTAAAATATCATAGTAAAATGTAAAAGTGCAGTTACTACAATTTATGAAAAGAGTCTAAACATCAGGGGGGCAAAATTGTTCCATACACTGCCTGCAGCCATTAGTAACATTATGGACTGTTAGTGGAAATATTAAGCTGGTCCATGACTGGTACATACAATGTGACAACATGAAATCTTGGTCAGAAAAAGACACGTGGGTACAGAGGACTTTTAAACCGAATGAAGGTACACTAAAGGTAAAAAGGATGTCTCAATGTCCTGGATTCCCTGAATACCTTTAGCTTAACAAGTAATGAAACTACATATCCTGAAATGCTAAATGCATATTTATGAGTACAGTCCACACTCATAAGTAATGACTGCAGTTCCTCTTTCACACAAAAAACTAAAACAATCTTAAAAGTCTTACCTCTTGTTGAGTCTCTCCTTTGAGAACTGCACATAAGCATAAGGAGACATCTTGCCCTTTTTCATCATGTCTCCACCAGCCTTCTTAGCCCGAAACTCTGACCCATAATCAAACGATTTTTTGGATGACTTCTTCTTGTTCTCCATAAGGGGCCCAGCACCTGCAATCTACAAAAGAAAATAACAATCACAGTCTTTTTATAACTAACTATCTTTCCTGCTTGTGTGGTAGTGTTGGGAACAAATGAACAATTGCCTCAATCATACACATCGAATCTCTAGCTACCATATATTACATTCAATATACTGATACTAGAGCCTATCATTCCAAGGCAAACCCCACTTCATGATTAAACTTGACCACTTCATATGCCCTGATTCAATCCATTGGAAGTACAATGGCACCCCATATATCACATCAATCCAATCCACCCTATGCAATGAATGCCTCTCACCCTTGTAACTAATCAAGCCCCAGTACTTTGAAGCCTCCTTAACTCTATCCTCTAATCTTCTCAGTCTTCTCCAAATCCTTCCTCCCACTACTTCTGATGCACAGATCTCTCGATCAGTCTTTCTTTGTTCATCCTCTCCATATGTATGAACCATTTCAGTACATGTTAGTCAGCCCCCTCAAACAAATTGCACTTACTGCTACACATCTTTCTAATAGTCACTACTTACACAATACACCCTCCTCACGCTTCACATCAACCTCAGGTATTTTGATTCCAATACATCCATCCTCTTCAGTTCTTTTGCTTTTAAGGTCTCACTTAAGAGTTATAACAACTATACCTTCAACCATATCCATCTTTACCCCTATAGACAGTAACCTCTCCTTCCACAAGCTTCTTAACCCTTAAATGGCAACCTACATTAACAGATGTTCAATAGAAAACTGAAAGTCAACATCAATTATATTCAAAACTTTCCCACTTCTGTTTACATAGCCAGCTGATTTACTGTACCATTGGTAGCTTGTAGAACTCCCTTCCATTAGTAAGAACATAGTGAATTCCATGGACCTGGAATTCATGCGTGCACAATGACCCGATTGACAATTTATTGATTACTGGAAAATCTAGGTGATTCATACATCCTCTATCACTCCTGAAACCACATTGCCCCTCCACTGTATGATGCTTTGGAAACAATACTACCCTCTCAATCACCAATATCCCACACTACTTAACAACACAAAAATATCATAAATCTGTCATTTCAAAATTCATCTTCATCCCTCTTGCCTTAATACAATGGCATTTTGTTAATCTTCAGGCACTTCACCATGATCCATACATATGCTGAAAATCCTGGCAAATCAACAACACAGTCATCTCCCTTCCTTACGACATTCAACAGCAATACCATCCACTCCAGCCACCTTAGCACTTTTCATATTCTGCAAGAATTTTACCATTTCTTCACTAAACCACTTGCCATGACTCTCATTCTGCATAACTTATCAACTCAAACACTCTACATCTCCCATCTTATCATCAACCACATTAAACAATCCTTCAACCACTCACTCCATCTCCTCACCTCATCACTACCTGTTTTCACTTCCTCAATTGCCCCAATCATCAATGTTTCTATTTGTTCTATTGTTCTGATACTATAAACTTCTTCCAAAACAACTTCTTTTCTCCTTGTAGTTTGCTATTACTCAATTACCCCAACTCTCACTTGCCCTCTTTATCAGCACCCTGCACCCTCCTCTTGACCTCCTGCCTCTTTCTCTTGTACATATCAGTCATTAGCACTTCTTCCCAGTAAGTACCACCCATATACCTCTCTTTTCTCTTTCATTGGCAAATTACCTTGCTATCTCATCATTCATTACCTCTTTACATCTGCCCACCTCCCACCTACTGCATGCCACACATATTTCTCAAATGTGCCAGCAATGCCTCCCTAAACACCTCTCATTCCTCAATTACTCCCCTACCTTCGATTATGCTCACCTTACGCCATTCTACACCAAATTTTTCCAGGTATTTCTTTGCTCGAGTCTCTTTTCCAAGCCACTTACTTTCATCACCCTCTTCTCACCCACATCACTTTCTCTTTTCCAAAAATTCTACGTATCTTCACCCTTGCCTCCAACAGTTAATGATCAGTCTTCCCATCAGATGCCCCTTTCAGCAAATTCATGTGCAAACGTCTCTCTCCTGATTGCCTATCAATCATTATGTAATCCATTAATGCCAACAAATCATCTTTCTTACTCACCCTTGTATACCTATAAATGTCTAACTTTTTAAACCAGGTATTCATTCCCATTCACAAGTCTTTTTTCAACACACAACTCCACAAGCTGTTCACCAATTCTATTCACCTTATTGAATACCTTATGCCCCCAATTATACCCTCAGCTGCTACAATGCTCATTTTTTAAATCATCCATCAATAATAATTAGTCACGTCGAAACTGCTGACGTGCACCCTAAGCTGTTTCTAAAACACTTAGCTCCTTTCATCATTCATTTTGTGCCTAAAGGCATAAACACATAATCAACTATTTCTCATAATTCCCTTTCAGTCTTACCCAAAGCAGTCTGAAGCTCATTTCCTTAAACTCTACCATATATTCTCACAACATCTGCTCCAGTTGTAGTGCTACCCTACAGTAACCCCTGACTTTACCCCAAAGACATAAAACCATTCTTTCCACTTACCCTTGAGCTTTGTTCACTCTAAGCAAGAACATCTAGGTTCCATTCCTCAACCACACTGCCTATCTCTCCATTCTTCTCATCTTCAAAGATAATGAGCATTCCTCACTTTGCTCCTTTTTCTCCTCCATCTTTAAGAGTTTGACATACAAGAAGGGAAGGGTTTGCAGCCCCTTGTTCCTGCTCCCACCCTTAGTTGCTTTCTACAATAGGCTAGGAATACATGAATAAAATTTTTTTCTCCCTTATCCTGATTCTGGAGTGTAAATCCCTTATCCTTCTCCTGTTCTTCCTTTCACTAAGTAATGATCACTTTTATTTGCATTTTCTAATGCATTCTGATTTCATATTCCTAAGTCCTTCTCCTGCCTTAGCATGGTAGCAACAAGAACAAACAAACAACAGCCTCACTTGCACACATCCAATACCTAGTTGACATGCATAATGTACTGAAACCAGAGGCTATCATCCAAAGCCATGCCCTACAGTCTGTTCCATGGTTTATCTTTACAACTTTATTTTGCCTTGGTTCTGCACATTGACAGCATGATGCCCCAACATATAATTCCCTTAGATCCAATTCACTATATTCTATGTATGACTTACCCTCCAAGATGTTCAAACCCTTATATCTAAAAGTTTCTTCAATTAACTTCATCCTTCTATCCCCATTCATGACGTCAGTTCTTGATGAATCCAGGACTCCTAATTATCATTCATCAAGCAAGATGTACGGAGGGCACTACACATTTTTCCTGCTTTTTCGGAAAAATCTTGTCGCAGATAAGTACACCCCTTCCTCACTCCACTTCTGACATGCAGATCCTTTTAGTCATTTCTTCTGCTCATCCTCTCCACATGTCTAAACTACACCTTAGTCAGTTCTCATGATCAGACTGTACTTGCTATCAAACCTCTGTCTTACACTGTCACTCCTTAGATGATCAGCCTCTCTCACACCACTGATTGTCTTCAGACATTTTATGACAAAAATGTTAATTCTCTACCTTTCTCTTGAATTCATGACCCAAGACTAACATTCATAAAACACAGCCTGGATTCCTATGCCTTTAAAAATACCCATCTTTAACACAATGACTTCTCCTTTCAATATATGAATTCTGATGTTTTTGTACTTTCAAATATTTTCAGTATGAAAATACCAAAAGAATAAGTGGGGATTACAAGCAATGGAAAAATTTTGCAAATGAAAATGGAGAGGTTGGTTTCACTCAACTTTGTGGACAAAATGAAAAAAGTAAGGGGCACTTTTATGTGGGTGAAAATCCGTTTCACTTTATTGCACAGGGCTTGGGTTGAAGATATAAATATCTATGACTGGTATTTGGAGACTGTATACACTGCATTCATCCCATTCATCTGGGAATGGAGTAGTGATAATAAATAGATTGATAGAAATCATAAAAGATTATACACCAGGTGCAATGCTAAAATTATGAGACGTTACAAGGTGATATGAACTAACACAAAATAAAGTAAAAGAAATGGTTTGTAGACAGGAAAAACATAATTCTTTTGTAAAACTGGCAAAGAGGTAACAGATAATGGCTAGAAATATTTTTTATTCTGGGATGCTGATCAAACCAGATAATACAGTTGATAACATGAAAACAGCATTGGTAACCCCTGCTTCAGCGATCAGGGCTTGAACATACAGGAGGGTGAGAGGTGTGCAAAGAATAGAGTGAATTAAAATGATGAGATATATCAGGGTTGACATGCTGTCAATGGACTGAACCAGGCCCTGTGAAGCATCTGGGGTAAACCATGCAAAGATCTGTGGGGCCTGGATGTGGAAAGGGAGCTGTGGTTTCAGTGCATTACACATGAGAGCTAGAGACTGAATGTGAATGAACGTCGTCTTTTTTTGTCTGTTCCTGGTGCTGCCTCACTGGAGGGGAGGAGGAGATGCTATTTCATGTGCAGCAGGGTGGCGACGGGAACGGATGAAGGCAGCAAATATGGATATGTACATGTGTATATATGTATATGTCTGTGTATGTATATGTATGCATATACTGAAATGCATATGTATGTATATGTGTGTGTGTGGGCATTTATATATATACATGTGTATGTGGGTGAGTTGGGACATTCCTCATCTGTTTCCTTGTGCTACTAACTAATGCGGGAGATGGTGGTTAAGTAAAATGAATACAAATAAATATTTTCTATTATACTCTTTTTTTATAATACTTCAGCGCTGTTTCCCACGTCAGTGAGGCAGCACATGGAAACAGAAGAAAAATGGCCCAATCACCAACATACACATTTATGTACATAAACACCCATACACGCACATATATATGCATATACATTTCAATGTATACATACATATACATACAAAGACATATACATATATACACATGTACATATTCATACTTGCTGCCTTCATCCATTCCTGTCGCCAGCCCGCCACACACAAAACAGCATCCCCTCCCATCCCCTTCCAGCAAGGTAGTGCCAGGAAAAGACAAAAAGGCCAAATTCATTCACACTCAGTCTCTAGCTGTCATGTGTAATGCACCGAAACCACAGCTCCCTTTCCACATCCAGGCCCCACAAAACTTTCCATGGTTAACCCCAGACACTTCACATGCTCCAGTTCAATCCACTGACAGCACGTCCACCCCGGTACACCACATCGTTCCAATTCACTCTATTCCACGCATGCCTTTCACCCTCCTCTAGGTTCAGGTCCGGATTGCTCAAAATCTTTTTCACTCCATCTTTCCACCTCCAATTTGGTCTTCCACTTCTCCTTCTTCCCACCACCTCTGACACATATATCCTCTTTGTCAATCTTTCCTCACTCATTCTCTCCATGTGTCCAAACCATTTCATAGACCCTCTTCTGCTCTCTCAACCACATTCTTTCTATTACCACACATCTCTCTTACCCTTTCATTACTTACTTGATCAAACCACCTCACACCACATACTGTCCTCAAACATTTCATTTCCAACACATCCACCCTCCTCCGCAAAACTTCTATAGCCCAGGCCTCGCAACCATATAACATTGTTGGAACCACTAGTCCTTCAAACATACCCATTTTTGCTCTCCAAGGTAACATTCTTGCCTTCCACACATTCTTCAATGCTCCCAGAACCTTCGCTCCCTCCCCCACCCTGTGACTCACTTCCACTTCCAGGGTTCCATCTGCTGCCAAGTCCACTCCCAGATATCTAAAACACTTCACTTCCTCCAGTTTTTCTCCATTCAAACTTTTTCTTCATTATCATTATCATACTTTGTCACTGTCTCCCGCGTTAGCAAGTCAGCGCAAGGAAACAGACGAAAGAATGGCCCAACCCACCCACATACACATGTATATACATACACGTCTACACATAGCACATCTACATATCTATGCATCTCAACATATACATATATATACATACACAGACATATACATATATACACATGTACATAATTCATACTGTCTGCCCTTATTCATTCCCGTCGCCACCTCGCCACACATGAAATGACAACACCCTCCCCCGCATGTGCATGAGGTAGCGCTAGGAAAAGACAACAAACAAAGGCCACATTTGTTCACACTTAGTCTCTAGCTGTCCTGTATAATGCAAAGACACCACAGCTCCCTTTCCACATCCAGGTCCTACAAAACTTTCCATGGTTTACCCCAGATGTTTCACATGCCCTGGTTCCATCCAATTTACTCTACTCCTTGCACGCCTTTCACCCTCCTGTATGTTCAGGCCCCGATCACTCAAAATCTTTTTCACTCCATCTTTCCACCTCCAATTTGGTCTCCCACTTCTCCTCGTTCCCTCCACCTCTGACACATATATCCTCTTGGTCAATCTTTCCTCACTCATTCTCTCCATGTGCCCAGACCATTTCAAAACACCCTCTTCTGCTCTCTCAACCATACTCTTTTTATTACCACACATCTCTCTTACCTTTTCATTACTTATGCAATCAAACCACCTCACACCACATATTGTCCTCAAACATCTCATTTCCAGCACATCCACCCTCCTCTACACAACTCTATCTATAGCCCACGCCTCGCAACCATATAATGTTGTTGGAACCACTATTCCTTCAAACATACCCATTTTTGCTTTCCAAGATAACGTTTTCGACTTCCACACATTTTTCAACACTCCCAGAACTTTCACCCCCTCCCCCACCCTATGATTCACTTCCGCTTGCATGGTTCCATCCACTGCCAAATCCATTCCCAGATATCTAAAACACTTCACTTCCTCCAGTTTTTCTCCATTCAAACTTACCTCCCAATTGACTTGTCCCTCAACCTTATTGTACCTAATAACCTTGCTCTTATTCATATTCACTCTCAGCTTTCTTCTTTCACACACTTTACCAAACTCAGTCACCACCTTCTGCAGTTTCTCACCCAAATCAGCCACCAGAGTTGTATCATCAGCAAACAACAACTGACTCACTTCCCAAGTTCTCTCATCCACAACAGACTGCATACTTGCCCCTCTTTCCAAAACTCTTGCATTCCCCTTCCGAACAACCCCATCCATAAAGAAATCAAACACCATGGAGACATCACACACCCCTGCCACAAACCAACATTCACTGAGAACCAATCACTTTCCTCTCTTCCTACACGTACACATCCCTTACATCCTCGATAAAAACTTTTCATTGCTTCTAACAACTTACCTCCCACACCATATATTCTTAATACCTTCCACAGAGCATCTCTATCAACTCTATCATATGCCTTCTTCAGATCCATAAATGCTACATACAAATCCATTTGTTTTTCTAAGTATTTCTCACATACATTCTTCAAAGCAAACACCTGATCTACACATCCTCTACCACTTCTGAATCCACACTGCTCTTCCCGAATCTGATGCTCTGTAAATGCCTTTACCCTCTCAATCAATACCCTCCCATGTAATGAAAGCCGGCAAGGCAGCAGGTTTGGATGGTATTGCAGTGGAATTTATTAAAAAAGGGGGTGACTGTATTGTTGACTGGTTGGTAAGGTTATTTAATGTATGTATGACTCATGGTGAGGTGCCTGAGGATTGGCGGAATGCGTGCATAGTGCCATTGTACAAAGGCAAAGGGGATAAGAGTGAGTGCTCAAATTACAGAGGTATAAGTTTGTTGAGTATTCCTGGTAAATTATATGGGAGGGTATTGATTGAGAGGGTGAAGGCATGTACAGAGCATCAGATTGGGGAAGAGCAGTGTGGTTTCAGAAGTGGTAGAGGATGTGTGGATCAGGTGTTTGCTTTGAAGAATGTATGTGAGAAATACTTAGAAAAGCAAATGGATTTGTATGTAGCATTTATGGATCTGGAGAAGGCATATGATAGAGTTGATAGAGATGCTCTGTGGAAGGTATTAAGAATATATGGTGTGGGAGGAAAGTTGTTAGAAGCAGTGAAAAGTTTTTATCGAGGATGTAAGGCATGTGTACGTGTAGGAAGAGAGGAAAGTGATTGGTTCTCAGTGAATGTAGGTTTGCGGCAGGGGTGTGTGATGTCTCCATGGTTGTTTAATTTGTTTACGGATGGGGTTGTTAGGGAGGTAAATGCAAGAGTTTTGGAAAGAGGGGCAAGTATGAAGTCTGTTGGGGATGAGAGAGCTTGGGAAGTGAGTCAGTTGTTGTTCGCTGATGATACAGCGCTGGTGGCTGATTCATGTGTGAAACTGCAGAAGCTGGTGACTGAGTTTGGTAAAGTGTGTGGAAGAAGAAAGTTAAGAGTAAATGTGAATAAGAGCAAGGTTATTAGGTACAGTAGGGTTGAGGGTCAAGTCAATTGGGAGGTGAGTTTGAATGGAGAAAAACTGGAGGAAGTGAAGTGTTTTAGATATCTGGGAGTGGATCTGGCAGCGGATGGAACCATGGAAGCGGAAGTGGATCATAGGGTGGGGGAGGGGGCGAAAATTCTGGGGGCCTTGAAGAATGTGTGGAAGTCGAGAACATTATCTCGGAAAGCAAAAATGGGTATGTTTGAAGGAATAGTGGTTCCAACAATGTTGTATGGTTGCGAGGCGTGGGCTATGGATAGAGTTGTGCGCAGGAGGATGGATGTGCTGGAAATGAGATGTTTGAGGACAATGTGTGGTGTGAGGTGGTTTGATCGAGTGAGTAACGTAAGGGTAAGAGAGATGTGTGGAAATAAAAAGAGCGTGGTTCAGAGAGCAGAAGAGGGTGTTTTGAAGTGGTTTGGGCACATGGAGAGAATGAGTGAGGAAAGATTGACCAAGAGGATATATGTGTCGGAGGTGGAGGGAATGAGGAGAAGAGGGAGACCAAATTGGAGGTGGAAAGATGGAGTGAAAAAGATTTTGTGTGATTGGGGCCTGAACATGCAGGAGGGTGAAAGGAGGGCAAGGAATAGAGTGAATTGGAGCAATGTGGTATACCGGGGTTGACGTGCTGTCAGTGGATTGAATCAAGGCATGTGAAGCGTCTGGGGTAAACCATGGAAAGCTGTGTAGGTATGTATATTTGCGTGTGTGGACGTATGTATATACATGTGTATGGGGGGGGGGGTTGGGCCATTTCTTTCGTCTGTTTCCTTGCGCTACCTCGCAAACGCGGGAGACAGCAACAAAGTATAATAAAAAATAATAAAAATAATAATTTCCCAGGAATACTCAACAAACTTATACCTTTGTTATTTGAGCACTCACTCTTATCCCCTTTGCCTTTGTACAATGGCACAATGCAAGCATTCCACCAACCCTCAGGCACCTCACCATGAGTCATACATACATCAAATAACCTTACCAACCAGTCAACAATACAGTCATCCCCTTTATTAATAAATTTCACTGCAATGCCATCCAAACCCGCTGCCTTGCCGGCTTTCATCTTCCGCAAAGCTTTTACTACTTCTTCTCTGTTTACCAAATCATTCTCCCTAACCCTCTCACTTTGCACATCACTTCGACCAAAACACCCTATATCTGCCACTCTATCATCAAACACATTCAACAAACCTTCAAAATACTCACTCCATCTCCTTCTCACATCACCACTACTTGTAATCAACTCCCCATTTGCCCCCTTCACTGATGTTCCTCTTTGTTCCCTTGTCTTACGCACTTTATTTACCTCCTTCCAAAACATCTTTTCATTCTCCCTAAAATTTGATGATACCCTCTCACTCCAACTCTCATTTGCCCTCTTTTTCGCCTCTTGCACCTTTCTCTTGACCTCGTGCCTCTTTCCTTTATATATCTCCCAGTCATTTGCATTATTTCCCTGCAAAAATCATCCAAATGCCTCTCTCTTCTCTTTCACTAATAATCTTACTTCTTCATCCCACCACTCACTACTCTTTCTAATCTGCCCACCTCCCACGCTTTTCATGCCACAAGCATCTTTTGCACAAGCAATCACTGCTTCCCTAAATACACCCCATTCCTCCCCACTTCCCTTACATCCTTTGCTCTCACCTTTTTCCATTCTGCACTCAGTCTCTGGTACTTCCTCACACAAGTCTCCTTCCCAAGCTCACTTACTCTCACCCCTCTCTTCACCCCAACATTCTCTCTTCTTTTCTGAAAAGCTCTACAAATCTTCACCTTCACCTCCACAGGATAATGATCAGACATCCCTCCAGTTGCACCTCTCAGCACATCAACATCCAAAAGTCTCTCTTTTGCACGCCTATCAATTAACATGTAATCCAATAACACTCTCTGGCCATCTCTCCTACTTACATACGTATACGTATATTCCCCTCATACCTTTTTACGAGGTTGTAGTGGTTCACTGGAACCTTCACTCTGAGTTCTCTGGCGCTTCTTTATTTTCCCATCTTGTGCGCCAGCCTTCATGTCCAAGAACTCATCAATGTCTTCCATAAAATCCATCTCTAGTGAAAGAGTCATAGCATTAATACCTCACACACCTTCACTTTTATAATACAAAGACATCCAGTTAAAAATTACTGACAGTGTTTACATTTCACCTATGCAAAAGGTCTTCACAAAGTTATAGGTTTTCCCAAAGTATATCCCATGAAGAATCTTCTCCAAATGCTTAAGGTACTACACAGCTGCATATTCAAATGTTGTACAACATTTTAGATGGGGCCCCAAGATCTCCCTCTCAATACCATGCTCCAGCCTTCAAGTCCAGGAACTCATCAGTGTCTACCATAAAATCCATCTCTACTAAAAGAGTCATTATATCAAAACCTTAAAAACCTTCACCTGTACAATGCAGGCACATTACCAGTACTACCTGCCTGGGTGTCAGGAGGGTTTGTGACATCTGCTCAGTTAGCCAGAACTTTAGTGGCAGTCAAGTTGCACTCCTCTGACCCAGATAGCTGTCTTTTCTTTCTGTCCACAAATATACAATCTCTCATTGTCATATGCAACATCTGACAACACCTAACTCAAACTCACGCAGCTCATTCTTGGGAACTAAATTTTTCTGCGGTGAACACCATGTGCTAGCCCTGCCTTTAGGCAAAACAGTAGGGGCAGTAGATAGAAGTAGTTGGTAGGAACATTTAGGCATGATTATGAGGAAGGAAAATTAGTTAGAAGCAGTAGGTAGGAGCATTAGATAGAAGTAATTGTTATGTACATCGAAAGAGCCTCTGCAAACACAGCAGTAGACTCTGCCAGTGGACTGTTATGAGTGAGGAACTAAGGGCTAAGAAGCGGCACTGGAGTTCTTTAGTCATGGAGACTCTGTAGCCATGGCCAACCCTTTGAGAGAGATATAGATGGACAGACTGATACATTACGAGTAGCCTACATCCCCTGCTACATAAACTTACCTGAGGTCTGGTTTCTCTTCAGCTCCTTACTGCCATCATCTGTAATAATAAGTTTACCCGTTTTCTTGTCTATCTTGAAGCCCCTGGCATCCTCATCATCAGTTGTTGAATTCTTCTTATGAGAAGCACTCGGAATGGGATGCTTGGAGATGAGAGACTGGCCAGCAGAGGCATCTAAGAAATCCACTATCTCCTCCTGCACAAAAGATTGCAACATGAGTGTTAACTGGAAAGTACCTATACTCTTTTCTCCAAATCACCTTACTAATGTGGAACTTTCTGGATAAGTAAAGATTAAAACCATAATCAATCTAAGTACTTCCAACTCAAAGGAATTTTCAGTCTGGAGGCAATAGTGAGTCTACAGCCAATAAGTAACAGCTATCAGCTTTGTCTCACTTTCTGATAAGCACTGGGTCTTTCACCTGCAAATATAGCATGTAAATTTTTAAAGTCTGGGGTTCTCCTGTTTGATAAGTCTAAAGTAAACAAACTAATCAAGCAAAGCAAGGTTCTATGTCTGATATATTTCCTAGTCCTCCAGCAGGATGATTTTAGAAACATAATGGCAATGTCATAACTCTAAAGACAATCATCTGCAGTGAAACTTGCTTCCCTCTTTAGTAAAACTAATTCTACTTGCCTCACTTAATTCCTTTGAATAAATCATACTTTCCCCAAGATGTCTATGCATTTTCATGTCTCCAGCACTATCTACTCTTCTTCACACTCTCTACTGACCTAGCACTGTGTTTCATGGTGTTAAAATGACTATACCCAATTAATCCTTCTGCACTATATCTCTGCTCTATACTCTTCTGTCTCATGAAAAGGCAGTCCTGTCTGTATGTCTTTCTTTCTATTTAAACTAACACCAAGAAGGCTGCCTGATGTATGACAACCAATCCCTACACACAGTTGCAAATATACCATGAAAGTTGCCAGATGCACAATAACTAACCCCCATACAGGGCTGCCAATAATTCATCCATTTCCTTGGCAGGATAGAACCTGCTGGTTGCTGAGGTTACATATTCTCAGAAAAATATTTCATTGTTGAGTGGGAAAGCTGTGCCAGTAATAAAGGAGGTATGAAAAGGGAAAATGGTAGAGGTGACTGGTTGGGATCACTGAATGCTACTCTGCTGCTCAGGGTGAGTATAGGGTGTGAGGGCATGATGGTGGCAAGAGGGTGTAGTGGCCAGGGAAGGAGGGCATAGTGGTGATAAGGCAGAGTGTGGTAGCAGAGTGTAGTGGCCAAGGAAGGAGGGAGCAGTGGAGGGTGAGGAAGGGTGTGGTGGCCAGAAAAGGATGGTGCTTGATTATAGAGATGAAGCGGTGGCCAGGGAGGAAGGATGCAGTGTACTGTATGATGACCAGAGTGGGAGAGCATGATTGTGGTGAAAGAAGGTGTGGTAGCTCCACATGAGCAAGCAGACTAGAGCCAGGAGAACTTGAATCAGCCAGTATGTACTTATATGAAGATAGCAGTTAACAATAACTCCGCCATCACTTTATCAATCAATGAATCTTCCTCAGTTTGTCATCATCGACATAACTCCCCTAACCCCTTCTTCCCAGTGATTACTCGTACCACCCCAAATGAAAATATATCTGAAGTTTCAATACACCTGTTACCTGAAAACTACTACTGCACAACAAATATACACAAGACTGGATTCTTCACCTCATATTGATATACTCTAAAAGTATAGCTTCTTTACACAAGACAATCATGTACTCACATCATCTTCTTTTATCCAAGTGCCCTTCTTGCCTTCTTGTTTCCTTTTGCCCTTCCCTTTGACTCTTGCTTTGCTGGCTTTCTCATCTTCATCATGGTTAGAGTCTATCTCAGCCAGGATCTCATCTAGGCTGAAAGGTAGCTAAGATATATTACTTATGTCATGCAGTCTGAATATTAGTCTACATGAGCATCTTTCTGAAAGAGTAAAAAGATACTGCTTGCACTGATTTATCACACACATTAGCTTCAGTGAATAATATATGTACAGTAGCATCTCTATCTTAAAATTAAGTCTAGCTGAGTACATAGATACATCTATCATTAATGCTACAAGCACCATATCCTCAGTTTATCAGCATCTGTATACATATACTGGAAACTAAAAAGAATTATAACAACTTCTCAAAAGGAATAAGTATACCAAGTACAGAGGTTGGTTGGACAAGCATAATCAAATAGCACAATGAAAAGTGTTTAAAGTCAAGGAAAAAACAGGAGGAATTTCTTAAAAATGTCACTGGAAAGCACATGGGAAGGAGAGATAACAGGGGGACATAATGGTCCATAATGTGGCATAGAACTGTCTATCTAAATGCCTACTGTCCTTAACTCCATTCTGTATTTCATTAAATTGATTTGGTGACTGAGTTTGGTAAAGTGTGTGAAAGTAGAAAGTTGAGAGTAAATATGAATATCAGTAAGGTTATTAGGTTCAGTAGGGTTGAGGGACAAGTTAATTGGGAGGTAAGTTTGAACAGAGAAAAACTGGAGGAAGTGAAGCGTTTTAGATATCTGGGAGTGGACTTTGCAGCAGATGGAACCATGGAAGCAGATGTGAGTCACAGGGTGGGGGAGGGGGCGGAGGTTCTAGGAGCATTGAAAAATGTGTGGAAGGTGAGAACATTATCTCAGAGAGCGAAAAAGGGTATGTTTGAAGGATTAGTGGTTCCAACAATGTTATATGGCTGCAAGGCATGGGCTATAGATATGGTTGTGTGGAGGAGGGTGGATGTGCTGGAAATGAAATGTCTGAGGAGAATATGTGGAGTGAGGTGGTTTTATCGAGTAAGTAATGTAACGGTAAGAGAGATGTGTGGTAATAAAAAGAGCGTAGATGACAGGGCAGAAGAGGATGTATTGAAATGGTTTGAACACATGGAGAGAATGAGTGAGAAAAGACTGACAAAGAGGACGTATGTGTCAGAGGTGGAGGGAAGAGGAGAAGCAGGAGACCAAATTAGAAGTGGAAGGATAGAGCAAAAAAGATTTTGAGCGATCGGGGCCTGAACATACAGGAGGGTAAGAGGCATGCAAGGAATAGAGTGAATTGGAGTGATGTGGCATTCTGGGGTTGGTGTGCTGTCAATGGACTGAACCAGGGCATGTGAAACATCTGGAGTAAACCATGAAAAGGTCTGTGGAGCATGGATGTGGATATGGAGCTGTGGGTTTCGGTGCATTACACAAGACAGCTAAAGAATGAGTGTGAATGAATGTGGCCTTTTTGTCTGTATTCCTGGCACTACCTCGCTGAAGTAGGGGACAGTGATGCTGTTTTCCTAGGGGGTGGGGTAGCGACAAGAATGGATGAAGGTATGCAAGTATGAATACATACATGTGTATGTATGCAAAGTCTGCATATGTTGATATGTATATGTATGTATATGTGCATATGTGGACATTTATGTATGTATATGTGTACATGAGTGGATGGGATATTCTTCATCTGTTTCCTGTCAGTACCTCGCTGACATGGGAAACAGCGATCATGTACAATAATCATGTACAATAATATACCTAGACATAAAATTTTTGAAAATTACCTACTTAGGACCTGTTAGTTATGCACTCATATCAGAAGCATTCCAAGTTATCAGAGATAACTATTCCACTATTGATTTAAGGATAGTAATCACCTCCTCTTATACTACTGGTAGCATGTTCAAATATGAGGACAAAATTCTAATGCCTCTACTTTTACCTATAAAATACATAAATTCAGGTAGAATGTATGGGGTAGCTTATATTAGAAAGACCTTACATAATTTCACCAAGAGTACTGATGAACATTGAGAAGATAAATCAGATGCAATAAAAAACAAAATAACCCATGATTCCCCCAATTAGACAGCATCCAGAGGAGCATGGGCACATTGTACAATTTAGTGACTAAATTCTGGACTCTGAAAGTTGTAATTTGGACTTGAGTATTCTGGAGACTTTGTGGATATGGTTAGAACCACGGCTAAATTGTTATTTGACTTTCAATGTCATAATTTGTTCTGTTAAGTTCCCTCTCAAGTTTTCTCCCCCAACTAAAAATTTCCAGGTGCCACTTTGCTCCAAAAGCCTCGACCTTAATTTTTGGTCAGTTTTGTTTACATTTAGGATTAATTATAATTTATCCTATTCTTACGTCAAGTAATTTCATTTCATGATGTGGTTCATATCTTTGGTTCTAGGAATGAGGAACACTCCTTGGCATATAATCCTCAATAATTCACATCTGAAAAAGTCATTCCAATATATATATCTGAACACAATATTCACATGTAAATCAATGTTCACAATTTTTCCATGACAAGTCTTAAAGTTTAACTTGGATTACTGAGAATGGTAAGCAGATTGCATAACCACATGACCAATGATGGGCTAAAACCTATCTCTCTCAAACTGCTATCTTCAACTTCAGGGCCTAACCCACACCCTGGCCCTAAGGATGCCACAAATCGACTCAAGTGCATCTCGGCAATGCTTATATATAAGAACACATAAAGTTTGCATATAAACCATCACACACAATCTTACCACTTGTGCATCTAAGAGTTGAACTTGGAATACCAAGAATGTGTCCACAGCCTGTCTCCCCTACAAGTTCAAAGTTAGTATGCAGGGCCCTGGAGCTGTTTATGGTAGTTCCAGTGAGATATGATTTAATTCATCACTGGTAAAAAGAGGTTACGCTGTACATTTACCATCCTTGGTAACCCATGTTCAACTCTTCGGCATGCAATGATAAAATTGTTTACAATGATTTACAGATGAAAACTACATGTCCCAATAAATAGACATTACCAAGATGCCCGTCAGTTGATTTACAGTGCCCTTAGGGCCAGGGTGTGAGAAGCCTGTCCCCCAACTACAGGCCAACAGTGAGTGGGTGGAGTCCTGGAGCTGTTGATTGCAGTTCCTGAGATATACTGTAGGTTTCAGCCCGTTGGTGGTCAAATGGTTACACCGTCCGCTTACCATTTTCATTACCCTAGGTTCAACTCTTGGACATGCATTGGTAAACCTGTTCCATTTCAAGATGTTTAGGTTTATCGCTGGTCTATCTAACTGAAGTTTACTTTGATAACTCTTAGTTTTGTTTACATATATATTGTATCTAGCTAAGTTTATATGCTGCATGCAATTGTTGCATCTCACTGATAATGGATCAAGATCCAAATCATTTGGTGGCCAATCACAGAAAAGAATATAACAGGATCTAAAAATCTGCCCCCGACCAGAGTGAAAAACTGCAGAAACTGATGTCTGAGGTTGGGAAAGTGAGTCAATGCAAATAAAAGTAAAGTAATGATGATAATCAGGGAGGAGACACAGGTTAACATGAGTGAGAGTTTGAATGGAAAGAACATGAAAGAAGTGGGGGTTTTTAAAACACTTGTGAGTGAGCAAGGTGATAGCTGGAACTATAGGAGCTATAATGAACCACAAAATGGGTGAGGGGGTTAAGGTCAGAGGTGCATTTAGGAGTGTGTAAAGAGAGAGGTCACAGTCTGTATGAGAAAAGATGGGTATGTTTGATGGTACGGTAGTAGTCCCATCAATGCTGCATGGACATGAGGGGTGGGCCCCACATAAATAAGTGCACAAAAGGAAGAATGTGTGTGAAATAAAATGCTTGAGGAAGAAGTGTGGTATGTGGCTGGCTGATCAAGAAGGAAATGATACACTAAGAGAGAGGTTTGGTATTAAGAAAGGAATGGTTGAGAAGTTCTGAAGAGGTTTGTTGAAATGGTCTGGACATACGGAGCACATGAATGAAGAGAGATGGTCTGAGACAGCATATGTATAAGAAGTGGAGAAAACAAGAAGGAAGAGGAGACAGAAGATGAGATGGAAGGACTGAGTGAAAGATACTTCAAGCAATCAGGTCTTGAACATGCAGGAGGGTATGATGCATGTATGGGATTAAGTAAATTGGAACGATGTGGTATAAAGGAAGCAATGAACCAAGACATCTGCAGCATTCACGTTAAACCACAGAAAGGTCCAGGGGGATTGGCTGAGGATAGAAAGCTCTGATTTTGACGCATTTTACATAACAGCTAGGGAGAAGATGGAGTCAAATGAAGCTGTTCTTTCATCTTTTCCAGGTACAACTTCACTAATGCAGGAAACAGCAAACATGAATGACAAAAATATATGTATGTCTACATATGCCCTTTACATGAAATAGCGGCGATTAGGGATTCTGCTGCCCATACTGTCTCAGCTACCATAAGAAAAAAGTGGCCAACAACTCACATGGGAATAATATGGCACTCATTACACCAGAAGAAATTTATTTCCCCAGTCACAAAGTAGATGTACCCAACGACTGCTAAATGAGTCAGGGAATACCCTGTGACGATATAAAAAATCTAATTCCTAATTACAGGAATCTAACAAGAAAAAAATGGCAACACGGTACCTGGCAGGAAGAGCTCGTGCTGTAAAGTCTTCATCATCACTTACTTCCTCACTCTTCTTTCTTGCTTCTTGCTCTCGCTGTTTTCTTGCAGTCAGTTTTCGGAGGTTACGGAGACGCTTTTGCAACACAGAATCACCCGGCGGCACCATGGCTATTGGAAAATTCAAATAATCAGTTTCTTTTGATGGTAAATAGTTACATATATAACCAAAATGTTTGAGATCTCTAATGCACCATCTACCTTCCAAATTTAGAAAATGCTAGGTGACAATTCTTTTTTTAATACCAATAAGACATCATATATACCAGCTTAGTTGCTATTTTTATTACTTGCACTGCTAAGTACAATAGATGGAATAAAAGTAACCATCTATAGTGGTATCTTAAAATTACCCAGCGTTTGATGTAGAAACAAGCAGATAATTGATACAAGTATACCTACATCCAACATGATATTTACTGGATTTAAAGCCAAGTTGCTCAAAATGAACCTCCTCTAAAATCATGATAAGAATTCATTCACGCTAGCATCCACTACACAGACACTCCTTTCACCTTAGTCTCCCCAAATTCCAAAACCTACTTAATTTGATTACTCCCTCAACATACATACATTACCCTCAATACACTAATCTTCATCCTACTTATACATTATGAGAGGTTGATAATCCTACATTACTCACCTAAAAACTAAGAGACCATGAGGCAGAAACATACAAGAAGTGAAAGGTTTCAGTTTGATAAGCTTGATTCTCATACAATGCGATGCATCATGCTTCATGCTAACTAGGAATATAAAATGCTTCACCTGGGACTTTACCAAAGTGACCCTCATTACTGATGAGATGCTTCACCATAAATATGACTGAAACACTCATGGATTTTCATGAAAATCTTTAGTTGTTTCTCCTAAATGATACATAGAAAACTATGTATCTTGAAGGTACAATCATAGATTTTGAAAAACCATATAGAGTGAAAGAAGAAAGTGTATTAAATTTTGCTTTGGATATGAGGGAGAAAGACTAGAAGAGGTGATGAAATCTAAGTATTTATGAGCTGTCTTGGTCAGTTTGGCTATATGGAAGGAGAGATAAGGGAAGAGCAGTACAGGGTAGAAGAGTTTCATGTATAGCAAACATGGACAAATCAACATCAATTTGTTGTCCGAAAAACATTTCCGGCTTCTTATTTCTAACATCTCTCCTAAGATAAAACTTACTGTAAGTAAGTTTGTTGATTATTCCTAAGAAAATATATGGGAAGCTATTTATTAAAAAAGGGGGTGACTGTGTTGTTGACTGGTTGGTAAGGTTATTTAATGTATGTAAGACTCATGGTGAGGTACCTGAGGATTGGCAGAATGCTTGCATAGTGGCATTGTACAAAGGCAAAGGGGATAAAAGTGAGTGCTCAAATTACAGAGGTATAAGTTTGTTGAGTATTCCTGGGAAATTATATGGGAGGGTATTGATTGAGAGGGTGAAGACATGTACATAGGATCAGATTGGGGAAGAGCAGTGTGGATTCAGAAGTGGTAGAGGATGTGTGGATCAGGTGTTTGCTTTGAAGAATGTATGTGAGAAATACTTAGAAAAGCAAATGGATTTGTATGTAGCATTTATGGATCTAGAGAGATGCTCTGTGGAAGATATTAAGAATATATGGTGTGGGAGGCAAGTTGTTAGAAGCAGTGAAAAGTTTTTACCGAGAATGTAAGGCATGTGTACAAGTAGGAAGTTTGTATGGATAGATATCTGGGAGTGGATTTGGCAGCGGATGGAACCATGGAAGCGGAAGTGAGTCATAGGGTGGGGGAGGGGCAAAAGTTCTGTGAGTGTTGAAAAATGTGTGGAAGGCGAAAACATTATCTCGGAAAGCAAAAACTGGATATGTTTGAAGGAATAGTGGTTCCAACAATGTTATGTGGTTGCGAGGTGTGGGATAGAGTTGTGCTCAGGAGGGTGGATGTGCTGGAAATGAGATGTTTGAGGACAATATGTGGTGTGAGGTGGTTTGACCGAGTAAGTAATGAAAGGGTAAGAGACATGTGAGGTACTAAAAAGAGTGCGGTTGAGAGATCAGAAAAGGGTATTTTGAAATGGTGTGGTCACATGGAGAGAATGAGTGAGGAAAGATTGACAAAGAGGATATATGTGTCAGAGGTGGAGGGAACGAGGAGAAGTGGGAGAACATATTGGAGGTGGAAAGATGGAGTGAAAAAGATTTTGAGTGATCGGGGCCTGAACATGCAGGAGGGTGAAAGGTGTGCAAGGAATAGAGTGAATTGGATCTATGTGGTATACCGGGATCGACGTGCTGGCAATGGAGTGAATCATGGCATGTGAAGCGTCTGGGGTAAACCATGGAAAGTTTTGTAGGGCCTGGATGTGGAAAGGGAGCTGTGGTTTCGGTGCATTATACATGACAGCTAGAGACTGAGTATGAGCGAATGTGGCCTTTGTTGTCTTTTCCTAGTGCTACCTCATGCACATGCGGGGGAGGGGGTTGTCATTTCATGTGTGGCGGGGTGGCGACGGGAATGAATAATGACAGACAGTATGAATTATGTAAATGTGTATATGTCAGTTTGTGTCTATATATGTAAACGTTGAGATGTATAGGTATGTATATGTATGTGTGTGGACATGTATGTATATACATGTGTATGTGGGTGGGTTGGGCCATTCTTTCGTCTGTTTCCTTGCACTACCTTGCTAACGTGGGAGACAGCAACAAAGTATAATAAAAAAATAATAATAATAAATTGATTGAGAGGGTGAAGGCATGTACAAAGCATCAGACTGGGGAAGAGCAGTGTGGTTTCAGAAGTGGTAGAGGATGTGTAAATCAAGTGTTTGCTTAGAAAAATTATATTCATATATTTATATATTTCATATATAGAAGAATATGTGTGAGAAATACTTAGAAAAACAGATGGATCTGTATGCAGGATTTATGGATCTGGAGAAGGAGTATGATACGGTCGATAGAGACGCTTTGTGGAACGTCCTAAGAGTTAAAGAGGTAAAGTGCTAGAAGCAGTTAAAAGTTTTTACCAATGATGCAAGGTATGTGCACAAGTATGAAGAGAGGATTGTAAGTGGTTCCCTGTGAGTGTCAGTCTGCACCAGGCATGTGTGATGTCCTCATGGTGGTTTAATTTGTTTATGGATGGAGTGGTTAGGGAGGTAAATGCAAGAGTTCTGGAGAGAGGGGCAAGTATGCAGTCTATTGGTGATGAGAGGGCCTGGGAAGTGAGTCAAATGTTGTCCGCCAATGATACAGCTTTAGTGGCTATTTCGAGTGAGAAACTGCAGAAGTCAGCGACTGAGTTGGGAAAAATGCATGAAAGGAGAAAGTTGAGAGTAAAAGTGAATTAGAGGAAGGTTATTTGGTTAAGCTGGGTTGAGGGAAAGGTTAATTGGGATGCAAGTTTGAACGGAGAAAAATTGGAGGAAGTGAAATGCTTTAGATATCTGGAAGTGGACTCAGCAGCGAATGGAACCATGGAACGGAAGTGAGTTACGGAGTGAGGGTTGGGGCAAAGGTTCTTGGAGCGATGAAGAATGTGTAGAAGGAGAGAATGTTATCTCGAAGAGCAAAAATGGGTATGTTTGAAGGAACATTAGTTCCAACAATGTTATATGGTTGTGAGGCATGGGCTATAGATAAGGTTGTATGGAGGAGGCTGGAATTGTTGGAAATGAAATGCCTGAGGACAATATGTGGTGTGAGGTGGTTTGATTTGAGTAAGTAATGAAAGGGTAAGAGAGATGTGTGGTAATAAAAAGAGTGTGGCTGAGAGAGCAAAGAGGGTGTTGAAATGGTTTGGACTCATAGAGAGAATGAGAGGAAAGACTGACAAAAAGGATATATGTGTGAGAGGTGGAGGGACCAAGGAGTACACAAAAAAAGACCATTTGTTCACACTCAGTCATTAGCTGTCATGTGTAATGTACCAAAACCACAGCTCCCTATCCACATTCAGGCCCTACAATCCATTCCATGATAATAAATAAATATATATATATATATTTGTATGTTGTAGATGAGAGGGCTTGGGAAGTGAGTCTGTTGTTGTTCGCTGATGATACAGCACTGTTGGCTGAATCGGGTGAGAAACTGCAGAAGCTGGTGACTGAGTTTGGTAAGGTGTGTGAAAGAAGAAAGCCGAGAGTAAATGTGAATGAGAGCAAAGTTATTAGGTTCAGTAGGGTTGAGGAACATGTAAATTGGGAGGTAAGTTTGAATGGAGAAAAACTGGAGGATGTGAAGTGTTTTAGATATCTGGGAGTGGATTTAGCAGCGGATGGAATCATGGCAGCAGAAGTAAGTCACATGGTGGGGGAAGGGGCGAAGGTTCTGGGAGCATTAAAGAATGTGTGGAAGGCAAGAACGTTATCTCAGACAGCAAAACTGGGTATGTTTGAAGGAATGAATAGTGGTTCCAACAATGTTATATGGTTGTGGGGCATGGACTATAGATAGGGTTGTGTGAAGGAGGGTGGATGTGTTGAAAATGAGATGTTTGAGGACAATATGTAGTGTGAGGTAGTTTGATCAAGTAAGTGATGAAACGGTAAGAGAGATGTGTGGTAATAAAAAGAGTGTGGTTGAGAGAGCAGAGGAGGGAGTACTGAAAAGGTTTGGTCACATGGAGAGAATAAGTATGGAAATATTAACAATAAAGATATATGTGTCAGAGGTGGAGGGAACGAGAAGTGGGAGACCAAATTGGAGGTGGAAGGATGGAGTGAAAAAGATTTTAAGCAATCAGGGCCTGAACATACAGGAGGGTGAAAGGCGTGCAAGGAATAGAGTGAACTGGAACAATGTGGTATACTGGAGTCGACATGCTGTCAATGGATTGAACCAAGGCATGTGAAACTGTAAAGCGTCTGGGGTAAACCATGGAAAGTTTTGTGGGGACTGGATGTGGAAAGGGAGCTGTGGTTTCAGTGCATTACACATGACAGCTAGAGACTGAGTGTGAATGAATGTTACCTTTGTTGTCCTTTCCTAGCGCTACCTTGCGCATACACAAGGTAGGGCGGGTGCCATTCCATGTATGGCGGGGTGGCGATGGAAATGGATGAAGGCAGCAAGTATGAATATGTACATGTGTATATATGTATATGTCAGTGTATATGTATGTATACGATGAAATGTATAGGTATGTATATGTGCATGTGTGGGTGTTTATGTATATACATGTGTATGTGGGTGGGTTGGGCCATTCTTTTGTCTGTTTCCTTGTGCTACCTCGCTAAAGCGGGAGACAGCGACAAAGTGTAATATACAAAAATAAATAAATACTTGTATGTATATCCCAATCTAAACCAATACATGCCAAAGTTTAGGCCATCTCAAGCGTAAGATAAAAGTTAAAGGAAAAGAATACAGAAATCAACCATGACTCCTCATGTGTTTGCAGACTTGAATCTTAAAGGAAAAAAGGCAATGTGAACAGGAAAAGACTAAAAAAAGAAGAGAATACCACAGTGTAACTGTTCAAGAGAAGAAGGATGTAATATAAGAGCCAATCTCTGACTAACCAGACTCCACACAAAAAGTGTGGGAAGCAGCAGCTAAACATGTGGCATAGCTCCAAACCCTGGGATGCGGATACATGCACACAACTCATGAGAACAAAGGCTAAAATAATATCTTCAGAATAGAGACATAGGAGCAACAGTACAGTATATGGGAAGAGGTGTTTAAAAATAAGTGTTGCCAGGAGAATTAATGAGCCAGAAAGCTTTTGATTCCACTCTAGTTAACATAGAGGTGAAAGATATATCACCCGAGATGTGTGAGCAGTTTTCCATATCTGGGTGAATAAAAGATATTCACCATAACCATATCCATCCTTTTCATATGTTTTTACCACCATTTCATCAGCGTAAATCATTTACATATCTGAATATTTACAAAAAAATAGTTGACTGCAAATTCAATCACCATACTTTTTTATACTCAGTATTCTCCAGCACCTACTCAATTTCTAGCTCATCATAAACACACACTCTTCCTAATCCTTCTCACATTCAGTTTTGAGCAATACTGCAAATCATAACAATGACGTTTTTATCCTTACCCATAATACGATCTACACCGTACTTGCGCATCAACTTGTCAAATATGTAGCCTGTCTTCAATCGAAACTTTCTTTGGCAGTCAGGCACCATATTACAAAGAGCCTTGACGACTGTATCTACATGGCTGGACATTACAGGAATAGGGAAGATGATAAAAGAGGATTTGATAAATGATAAGCAGGCACCGACAATCTCCCGAGAGCAACACAGCAGCTGGACACACATGTTGTGGACCAATAGCTCTATCATATCATCAGAGATGATATCTGCAAAGAAAAGAAAAGCAAATAGAAAAAGTGCTATGATAACATTTCCATTATCAAAATTATAAAACTAACAAAACCATCATACTGCCAGTCCTGAAATTATGAACAATCATAATTACAAACAGGTATCAAGAAATACTATTCAATCCCTTGTCTGACACAGAAATCAACACCTGTGCTTACAATTCATGGAACTACATAAAGGTGCATTTTTGCATATGATTTACTTATCATACTTATTTCAAAATACAAAATCTATTACATTAATGAAAGCAGGTACAGGTATTCACTATAATCTTATTCTTAATATTTTCCAACTTACAACAATTTAACTTATGAACAGGGTTCAGGAATATAACTCACTCATAAGTCGGAAACTCCCACTACTGCCATTTAAAATCCTGCATGAAATTCAACAATTCCCCTAAAAGACTTAAGCATTCTTATGAAAATTCTTCACTAAATAAATATTGAAAATACAATAACCATTCAGAGGTATACTACCTAAACAGCTTGGAGAACTTTAAAGTAAATCTATAAAATGTTCTATGGTCCATGATTATCTCAATGCTTTGCATCCCTTCCTCCCATCCACATAATCAACATCTACCCAATCACTCCTCCTTTTTGCCTTCCAGACAATCAATCATCTACTCACGCACCAACTTTTACAACAGAATTGCATGACAGTCATTAAAACAGGGTGTGCTGAACATCATAATAACGAAGAGCCAAAACTTTAACTTACAAATTAAATGGCATACCTATAATTTCTTGAATGCTATGTACATAATACATAAAAGTATGAAACAGATGAAGTTTGCTTGGAAATGCAATAGCAATGCACTTTTCTTTGATTTCAGATTCCCATTCCCTCCAAGAACTCCTTCAAGAGGGTGGCCATGGCAAAAGTGTTTCCATAATTGGTGAAACTCTACAGCCAATTCTTAGCCTTTATGCCTCACCCCTAACAGGCCTCTAGCAGAGGGAAACTCAAGTGTAGTGTTTCCTGAGGCTCCTACATATTGTCCCTACTGGATACTACCTAACATATTTGTCAAATGCTGCTGCGTAATGTTCCAACCCATTACTTCTACCTACTGCTCCCCACCTAATATTCCTCCCTACTACTTTAAAAACTCAATATATCCCTTACCCATTCTTTTAATAATTCAATTCTCTTTTCTTCAATGTACATTCTCTTTTCTGCAATGTAAACTGCATTACAAAGTCACCATGTATTGTGATGGGAACTTCTGTATTAATTCTGTATGTATACTCTTCAGTTGAAAGTAAACTGTGGTTACATATATGAAAGTAATTATCTACCCATTTTAGTTCATTGAGGGAGCATTCTGCTGCAGCAGTATTGTTTGGTATAGATAAGATCACAACAGCCAATCTAATGGCCTGTTTACATTCACACAAGAGATTATGTTCTGTCATTAACACTTCTAATTCATGCACGTTTTACTTGAAAACTTAGAACCTAACTCGAACACAAAGAACTTCGCTCTGCAAACCATTAATATGTCCATTCATTACATTTAATCAATTACAGGTCTGTGTAACTGAAGCTTCTGAACAGTTTTTACAATGTTAACTGAAGCTTCAGATCAATTTTAATGACATGACTAGACAGACCATCTAAAGTTCTATCAACACTAATATCTGTAAATCCAATGAATCTTTCATGTATTTCACCTTCATGAGCAAAAGAAAAAACTGTTGAGTGCTGTGGTTTTGATCTACCATCTGAAGTTTTATCAAAAGTAATAGCAACCAATGATGCTGAAAATACCTCTTCATGTAATCAAAGTCTTCACCAGCATTAGATATAGCTTCAGTGGTGTCATTTTGCAGGTTGAAGAAACCCCTTGTAATTCAGTTGATGTTCAAATGAGTATCTAACACAGAATCATAATTTCCAAGTGCATGAAATAATTGTGTAATCATGCATTTTAACTGAACTGCTAGACTCATCATGGCATCATAGAGGAAGCTCTTATTTTACTATATAGTACATTAATAGTTTTTCCAGTCTCCTTCCTTTTTTGACTTCATTATGTCAGCTTGCTTAAACTTTCCTCTAATAACTAATTAATGTGTTAATCCATTGTTTTCCATATATCTTGAGATCACGAAAAAACTAGATACATAACTGAGATATTTCATGTATCTGTTGTACTGTAATTAGACGGATGAGATCAGAAAACCCATGTTTATTCCACATACAACTCTCTTTTGAGGACCATAAACAGAACCATCCATTCTTCTATATCACACTGTGAAATGGAAAAAGTCTTCTATAACCAAATTATTTATTTCTCTATTTAGAAAGTAAGTTTGAAAGAACAAGACATGGCCCACCTTCCTTCACAACTTTCAACTTATCCTTTCAGGTTCAGATAAAAAAGGTGCACTCAATACTCTTCAACATTATCTACTAATGTGAAAGAATGGTAAAAACAAAAAACAAAAATCTTAAATCTACAGTTAACTTTTAATACTGACTACATGAAACAAATCAAATAAGAAACACATCTTCATACTAAATGTAAACACAAAACTGAACAATAGTGGCTGTGGCCAGATGGGTGCTACTGGTTCACCACTTGCCTTCCAACCATTATATATCCCATCCCCTCCCTCTGAGTACCCCCATGATTGTATTATGTTCTGTACGTAAGATAAAGTGTACATCACTGCTAAGCTCAACTGCAACTAACAACAGATAATGGGTAAGACGAGAGACAAGAAATAGGTTAACAAGTGTTAATGCATGTAAAACATTGTTTAGATTTCTTTGAAGATATAATCATCAATTCACAATTTCATGATGTTTGTGGATATGTGGTAAACTTCTTGCATACCCTGAATAAATACCCATGTTATCCACCCACCCTACCACTCTCTCTCTCGTAACCACTTAAGCCTAACACAACCACCCATCCTCCCTCCTTACTTCCTCTAACTCACCATCTGCAGTCTCCTTTCCTTCCTCACATTGAAGAGTAAAAGGAAATGGGTAATACCTTACCTTTATACTGATATGTGAGAGCAGTTATGGCCAGAATAGAACTAGCTGCTAAAGCTGGCGTGCCAACCAGTCCTGCCAGCAGTAGTTTCAAGCAATGTCGCACGGTGTCTTCTCCTGAACACTGCCACAAAATGAATTGCAAAATAAAAAATAGAATTAAACATCAAAACTATGACTACCTGCAAAATGTATGTTTTGAAGGACGAAAAACCATTTATCTCCCATAGCCCTATGAACATCTGAGAGCGCTTGCTCAGTGGGGAGTTAAAACAGTTTTATTCCCTAATAAGAGGTGTAAGCATGAGGACCATCATATAACATATGAGACTAGCAGATGTTCATTTAGAGCAGCTTCAGGCAATGATGCATGGTATCTTCTGAACACTACCACATTATCAACTGCAAAAAAATACAAAATGTGAATTTTGGAAGTTGAAAACCTTTACCACAGTGGAGTCATATGAGAATGAGATATATTTCTTAGAAGCATTCCAGTTATGACACTTTACAGTGCCATATTTGGCAGCAGCCTACATATTCAACTTATGCAAATGACTCAATGGTATTCATAGCCAATGCTCATCTACTAAACCTACCCTCAGCCAATCAGCAACCACAATTGGGCTAATGTCAATAACAAGCTTCTCAAAAACCACTTGAAACTCATACCTTTTGAAGACTGCATGCATCAACCCAAGTCAATCACATAAGGATTTTTGAAAAGACTAGAAGGCCAGGCATGGTAACAAAACCAGGAAAAATTACTTGTGGAAAACCACAATACTCTCCTCTGTGGTTTGTTCAGCAAGCATAAAAGCATATTCACATGAAGATGGGTTAGAGAGAAACCTTCAAATACATAACCTCAAGGCAGAAAACTTTCAATGGTGTATGAGATGGAAACCAGGTACTGACTCTACTGAAGGAAGATCCCTCAAGCCAACATGAGCAGCAGAATGCTTAAAATCATAAACCAGCACCAAGGTAAAGTTAATATCTCTAGTATGGACTGTTCACTTAGGTGTGAATCCCAACAACCCAGCAAGTTTCTATACATTTCATGTGAAGAGTACATGCAAGAGATATTAATGGATGATTATCTATATTTCATTTAAATTACCCCAAGAATAATTTCTAAAAAGGAGTCTTGGTGTTATCTAGGATCTTTCTAAAAGCTCCTGCAGCCTTTTGCAACACTAATTCCTGTAGCAGGGAAATGTAGACTCCTTTGGAGTGAGAGGACCTTTCAAAAGACTACTTCCAATGATATGGAAATGCTTCCCACTAGAATACAAAGTTACGAAAGCTTTCGGTCACAGACCAACCTATGGTCCATGAAATCTCCCATCACATGTTCAGACAGGAGACAGTGAGGAAATCCTTCATCCACACAAGTTGTAGGAAGCATCATATCAAACCCCATGCACCATAGTACAGTTTTTATATCTTAAAATGTACAGAAGCACATACATTAGATAGAAACAATATACCACTGGGTGCAGAGGATTAAACTTTGGACCACTATGCAGTAGGAAAGTATGCTTCCCATTGGACGACGATGTCACATCTTTCCACCTGATAGGGTGAAGGAAAGCCTGCAGCCACATAACTTGTAGAAAGCATCAAATTAAACCCTAAGCACCATATTAAAGTTTTTATCTCTTCATATATACTGAAACACAAGGAATAGATAGATGGTAACAACTTAGCAAATGAATATGAAAGAAAAAAAAATGGTGCATTTGTATTTCTTTTAACACTTGATCACCATTTCCCATGTTAGTGAGGTAAGACCACAAAAAAAGAAAAAAGGCCATATTCAGTCATACCCAACCTCTAGGTGTCATGTGTAAAACACAGCTTCCTATCCAAAACCAGGCCACAGAGACCTTGCCATGTTTTACCCAGATGCTTCAAATTCCCTAATTCAGTACAATAACAACACTGATTTTATTTATCTATTTTTCATTTATCATACTGTGTCGCTGTCTCCCGTGTTAGCAAGGTAGTGCAGGGAAACAGACGAAAGATAATGCGAGGTAGCACAAGAAAACAGACGAAAGAATGGCCCAACCCACCCACGTACATATGTATATACATACACGTCCAAACAAGCACATATACATACCTATACATTTCAACGTATACATATATATATATATACATATGCAGACATATACATATATACACATGTACATAATTCATATTTGCTGCCTTTAATCATTCCCATCGCCACCCTGACAAACATGGAATGACAACCCCCTCCCCCCACAGGTGCGCAAGGTAGCACCAGGAAAAGATAACAAAGGCCACATCCATTTACACTCAGACTCTACCTGTCATTTATAATGTACCAAAACCACAGCTCCCTTTCAACATCCAGGCCTCAAAAAACTTTCCATGGTTTACCCCACACACTTCACATGCCCTGGTTCAATCCACTGACAGCACATCAACCCTGGTATACCACATCCTTCCAATTCACTCTATTCCTTGCACACCTTTCACCCCCTGCATGTTCAGGCCCCTATTGCTCAAAATTTTTTTCACTCCATCCTTCCACCTCCAATTTGGTCTCCCACTTCTCCTTGTTCCCTCCACCTCTAACACATATATCCTCTTTGTCAATCTTTCCTCACTCATTCTCGCCATGTGACCAAACCATTTCAAAACACCCTCTTCTGCTCTCTCAGCCACACTCTTTTTATTACCACACATCTCTCTTACCCTATCATTACTTACTCGATTAAACCACCTCACACCATATATTGTCCTCAAAAATCTCATTTCCAACACATCCACACTCCTTCGCACAACCCTATCTAGAGCCCATGTCTCACAACCATATAACATTGTTGGAACCACTATTCCTTCAAACATACCCATTTTTGCTCTAAGATATAATGTTCTTGCCTCCCACACATTTTCCAATGCTTCCAGAACTTTTGCTCCCTGCCCCACCCTGTGACTCACTTCCGCTTGCATGGTTCCATCCGCTGCCAAATCCACTCACAGATATCTAAAACACTTAACTTCCTCCAGTTTTTCTCCATTCAAACTTACCTCCCAATTGACTTGTCTCTCAACCCTACTGTACCTAATAACCTTGCTCTTAGTCACAGTTACTCTCAGCTTTATTCTTTCATATACTTTACCAAACTCAGTCACCAGCTTCTGCAGTCTCACACCCGAATCAGCCACCAGCACTGCATCATCAGCAAACAACTACTAACTCACTTCCCAAGCCCTCTCATCCACAACAGACTGCACATTTGCCCCTCTCTCCAAAACTCTTGCATTTACCTCTCTAACAACCCCATCCATAAACAAATCAAACAACCATGGCGACATCATGCACCCCTGCTGCAAACGGACATTCACTGAAAACCAATCACTTTCCTCTCTTCATACTCATACACAAGCCTTACATCCTCCATAAAAACTTTTCACTGCTTCTAACAACTTGCTTCCCACACCATATATCCTTAATACCTTCCACAGAGCATCTCTATCAACTCTATCATATGCCTTCTCCAGATCCATAAATGCTACATACAAATCCATTTGTTTTTCCAAATATTTCTCACATACATTCTTCAAAGTATATATATATATATATATATATATATATATATATATATATATATATATATATAGATCCAATTCACTCCATTCCTTGCCCGCCTTTCACCCTCCTGCATGTTCAGGCCCCGATCACTCAAAATCTTTTTCACTCCATCTTTCCACCTCCAATTTGGTCTCCCACTTTTCCTCGCTCCCTCCACCTCCGACACATATATCCTCTTGGTCAATCTTACCTCACTCATTCTCTACATGTGCCCAAACCATTTCAAAACACCCTCTTCTGCTCTCTCAACCACGCTCTTTTTATTTCCACACATCTCTCTTACCCTTACATTACTTACTCGATCAAAGCACCTCACACCACATATTGTCCTCAAACATCTCATTTCCAGCACATCCACCCTCCTGCGCACAACTCTATCCATAGCCCACGCCTTGCAACCATACAACATTGTTGGAACCACTATTCCTTCAAACATACCCATTTTTGCTTTCCGAGATAATGTTCTCGACTTCCACACATTCTTCAAGGCTCCCAGGATTTTCGCCCCCTCCCCCAACCTATGATTCACTTCCACTTCCATGGTTCCATCCGCTGCCAGATCCACTCCCAGATATCTAAAACATTTTACTTCCTCCAGTTTTTTTCCATTCAAACTTACCTCCCAATTAACTTGACCCTCAACCCTACTGTACCTAATAACCTTGCTCTTAAGTCACATTTACTCTTAACTTTCTTCTTTCACACACTTTACCAAACTCAGTCACCACCTTCTGCATTTTCTCACATGAATCAGCCACCAGCGCTGTATCATCAGCGAACAACAACTGACTCACTTCCCAAGCTCTCTCATCCACAACAGACTTCATACTTGCCCCTCTTTCCAAAACTCTTGCATTCACCTCCCTAACAACCCCATCCATAAACAAATTAAACAACCATGGAGACATCATGCACCCCTGCCGCAAACCTACATTCACTGAGAACCACTAACTTTCCTCTCTTCCTACACGTACACATGCCTTACATCCTCGATAAAAACTTTTCACTGCTTCTAACAACTTGCCTCCCACACCATATATTCTTAGTACCTTCCACAGAGCATCTCTATCAACTCTATCATATGCCTTCTCCAGATCCATAAATGCTACATACAAATCCATTTGCTTTTTTAAGTATTTCTCACATACATTCTTCAAAGCAAACACCTGATCCACACATCCTCTACCACTTCTGAAACCACACTGCTCTTCCCCAATCTGATGCTCTGTACATGCCTTCACCCTCTCAGTCGATACCCTCCCATATAATTTACCAGGAATACTCAACAAACTTATACCTTTGTAATTTGAGCACTCACTCTTAACCCCTTTGCCTTTGTACAATGGCACTATGCACGCATTCTGCCAATCCTCAGGCACCTCACCATGAGTCATACATACATTAAATAACCTCACCAACCAGTCAACAATACAGTCACCCCCTTTTTTAATAAATTCCACTGCTATACCCTCCAAACCTGCTGCCTTGCCGGCTTTCATCTTCCGCAAAGCTTTTACTACCTCTTCTCTGTTTACCAAATCATTTTCCCTAACCCTCTCACTTTGCACACCACCTCAACCAAAACACCCTATATCTGCCACTCTATCATCAAATAAATTCAACAAACCTTCAAAATACTTACTCCATCTCCTACTCACATCACCACTACTTGTTATCACCTCTCCATTTGCCCCCTTCACTGAAGTTCCCATTTGCTCCCTTGTCTTACGCATTTTATTACCTCCTTCCAGAACATCTTTTTATTCTCCCTAAAATTTAATGATACTCTCTCACCCCAACTCTCATTTGCCCTCTTTTTCACCTCTTGCACCTTTCTCTTGACCTCCTGTCTCTTTCTTTTATACATCTCCCACTCATTTGCATTTTTTCCCTGCAAAAATCGTCCAAATCCCTCTCTCTTCTCTTTCACTAATAATCTTACTTCTTCATCCCACCACTCACTACCCTTTCTAATCAACCCACCTCCCACTCTTCTCATGCCACAAGCATCTTTTGCGCAAGCCATCACTGCTTCCCTAAATACATCCCATTCCTCCCCCACTCCCCTTACCTACTTTGTTCTCACCTTTTTCCATTCTGTACTCAGTCTCTCTTGGTACTTCCTCACACAAGTCTCCTTCCCAAGCTCACTTACTCTCACCACCCTCTTCACCCCAACATTCTCTCTTCTTTTCTGAAAACCCATACAAATCTTCACCTTCGCCTCCACAAGATAATGATCAGACATCCCTCCAGTTGCGCCTCTCAGCACATTAACATCCAAAAGTCTCTCTTTCACGCGCCTGTCAATTAACACATAATCCAATAACGCTCTCTGGCCATCTCTCCTACTTACATACGTATACTTATGTATATCTCGCTTTTTAAACCAGGTATTCCCAATCACCAGTCCATTTTCAGCACATAAATCTGCAAGCTCTTCACCATTTCCATTTACAACACTGAACACCCCATGTATACCAATTATTCCCTCAACTGCCACATTACTCACCTTTGCATTCAAATCACCCATCACTATAACCTGGTCTTGTGCATCAAAACCACTAACACACTCATTCAGCTGCTCCCAAAACACTTGCCTCTCATTATCTTTCTTCTCATGCCCAGGTGCATATGCACCAATAATCACCCATCTCTCTCCATCAACTTTCAGTTTTACCCATATTAATGTAGAATTTACTTTCTTACATTCTATCACATACTCCCACAAATCCTGTTTCAGGAGTAGTGCCACTCCTTCCCTTGCTCTTGTCCTCTCACTAACCCCTGACTTTACTCCCAAGACATTCCCAAACCACTCTTCCCCTTTACCCTTAAGCTTCGTTTCACTCAGAGCCAAAAGATCCAGGTTCCTTTCCTCAAACATACCACCTATCTCTCCTTTTTTCATACACATTTAGACACCCCAATCTGAGCCTACGAGGAGGATGAGCACTCCCCGCGTGACTCCTTCTTCTGTTTCCCATTTTAGAAAGTTAAAATACGAGGGGAGGATTTCTGGACCCCCGCTCCCGTCCCCTCTAGTCACCTTCTACGACACGTGAGGAATGCGTGGGAAGTATTCTTTCTCCCCTATCCCCAGGGATAATATACATATATATACATATATATATGAAAAATGTAAGAAATAATTTAGAAAACTGAAACTTCTAGCTGGAAATGAAGTGAAAAATGAATGTCACATAATGGTTCAACCTCTGGCTATGGAAAAGCGAAATGTATAATTCATTTACACAAACATCAATAGTAGTTTTCATCAATTTAACCACTGTATCATACAGCCTGGTTCACTTCTTTTCTTATCATGAAACTGGAATATTGGCTTATGATGTTTCACAATTGTCTTCACTACACAAAGTACAACCATATCTTGGATACAACATAATATTCAATTCATGAAAGAGTTAGCAATTCAAATATCACTGACGAATCTTCTCAAGTCTTGAGTGTTTGCAGGATCCAGCCTGTCATCCTTCTACACAAGGCAACCGCTGTTTTGTTGTGTTCACATAAGGATTGGTTGATAGACACTATTACTCCGAGGCTTTTCACATCATTCAACTGGTTTATAACAACGACTGTGTCTACCCAGTATTCTGTGTTGTTTTTGATTTCTTCGCTTTTCCCATACCTTGGAATAGTTGGGGCTGTTGGTCTGAACAAGATGGTTGAGACTGCAGGCTCTGCTGACTTATCTGAGGAGGGATTGGCAGTGTCTACAAATCATGATGCCTCCTGGTCAAGCACCTGTATGCTCAAGTGTAATCCTTCTCCATCATTTGCTGCAACTTCTTAATGCACTTCATTTTGAATATGAATAAATATATATATATTTAAAGGGGAGGGAGCGGGTGGCTGGAAATCCTCCTCTCTCGTTTTTTTTTTAATTTTCCAAAAGAAGGAACAGAGAAGGGGGCCAGGTGAGGATTTTCCCTCTAAGGCCCAGTCCTCTGTTCTTAATGCTACCTCGCAAATGCGGGAAATGGCGAATCGTATGAAAAAAAAAAAAAAAAAATATATATATATATATTCTTATTTATTTATCTGTTTTGCTTTGTCACTGTCTCCCGCGCCTGTGAGGTAGCGCAAGGAAACAGATGAAAGAAATGGCCCAACCCACCCCCACACACATGCACACACACACACGTCCACACACGCAAACATACACACCCACACATCCCAACGTACACACATACATAAACACACATATACACACATGCACACAATTCACACTGTCTGCCCCTACTCACCCCATTGCCACCCCTCCCCCTCATGTGTGCGAGGCAGTGCCAGGAAAGGTCAACAAAGGCCCCATTCACTCGCACTCAATCTCCAGCTGCCATGCAATAATGCCCGAAACAACAGCTCCCTTTCCACATCCAGGCCCCACACAACTTTCCATGGTTTACCCTAGACGCTTCACATGCCCTGATTCAATCCATTGACAGCACGTCGACCCCGGCATACCACATCGATCCAATTCACTCTATTCCTTGCCCACCTTTCACCCTCCTGCATGTTCAGGCCCCGATCACTCAAAATCTTTTTCACTCCATCTTTCCATCTCCAATTTGGTCTCCCACTTCTCCTCGTTCCCTCCACCTTCGACACATATATCCTCTTGGTCAATCTTTCCTCACTCATTCTCTCCATGTGCCCAAACCATTTCAAAACACCCTCTTCTGCTCTCTTAACCACGCTCTTTTTATTTCCACATATCTCTCTCACCCTTACATTACTTACTCGATCAAACCACCTCACACCACTTATCGTCCTCACACATCTCATTTCCAGCACATCCACCCACCTCCACACAACTCTATCCATAGCCCATGCCTCGCAACCAAACAACATTGTTGGAACCACTATTCCTTCAAACATACCCATTTTTGCTTTCCGAGATAATGTTCTCGACTTCCAAACATTCTTCAAGGCTCCCAGGATTTTCGCCCCCTCCCCCACCCTATGATTCACTTCCGCTTCCATGGTTCCATCTGCCGCCAGATCCACTCCCACATATCTAAAACACTTTACTTCCTCCAGTTTTTCTCCATTCAAACTTACCTCCCAATTGACTTGACCCTCAACCCTACTGTACCTAATAACTTTGCTCTTATTCACATTTACTCTTAACTTTCTTCTTTCACACACTTTACCAAACTCAGTCACCAGCTTCTGCAGTTTCTCACATGAATCAGCCACCAGCGCTGTATCATCAGCGAACAACAACTGACTCACTTTCCAAGCTCTCTCATCCCCAACAGACTTCATACTTGCCCCTCTTTCCAAAACTCTTGCATTCACCTCCCTAACAACCCCATCCATAAACAAATTAGACAACCATGGAAACACCACACACCCCTGCAGTTGGTATACATCCTAGCTTCGTCTCTTCGATGTATATCAACTGACTGTTACATTTCTCTCTTGTGTCTCCCCTGATGATGTGATTATTACTCGAAAGTGCACTTGGGAACTTTTCGTGTTTCATTTTCCCCGTGGACTCATAGGAATATATATATATATATATATATATATATTTCCCTGGGGATTGGGGAGAAAGAATACTTCCCACGTATTCCTTGCGTGTCGTAGAAGGCGACTAAAAGGGAAGGGAGCGGGGGGCTGGAAATCCTCCCCTCTCGTTTTTTTTTTTTTTTTAATTTTCCAAAAGAAGGAACAGAGAAGAGGGCCATGTGAGGATATTCCCTCAAAGGCCCAGTCCTCTGTTCTTAACGCTACCTCGCTATCACGGGAAACGGCGAATAGTATGAAAAAAAAAATATATATATATATATATATATATATATATATATATATATATATATATATATATATATATATACATATAGTTTGTTGAGTTTTCCTGGTAAATTATATGGGAGGGTATTGATTGAGAGGGTGAAGGCATGTACAGAGCATCAGATTGGGGAAGAGCAGTGTAGTTTTAGAAGTGGTAGAGGATGTGTGGATCAGGTGTTTGCTTTGAAGAATGTATGTGAGAAATACTTAGAAAAGCAAATGGATTTGTATGTAGCATTTATGGATCTGGAGAAGGCATACGATAGAGTTGATAGAGATGCTCTGTGGAAGGTATTAAGAATATATGGTGTGGGAGGCAAGTTGTTAGAAGCAGTGAAAAGTTTTTATCGAGGATGTAAGGCATGTGTACGTGTAGGAAGAGAGGAAAGTGATTGGTTCTCAGTGAATGTAGGTTTGCGGCAGGGGTGTGTGATGTCACCATGGTTGTTTAATTTGTTTATGGATGGGGTTGTTAGGGAGGTGAATGCAAGAGTTTTGGAAAGAGGGGCAAGTATGCAGTCTGTTGTGGATGAGAGAGCTTGGGAAGTTAGTCAGTTGTTGTTCGCTGATGATACAGTGCTGGTGGCTGATTCATGTGAGAAACTGCAGAAGCTGGTGACTGAGTTTGGTAAAGTGTGTGAAAGAAGAAAGCTGAGAGTAAATGTGAATAAGAGTAAGGTTATTAGGTACAGTAGGGTTGAGGGTCAAGTTAATTGGGAGGTAAGTTTGAATGGAGAAAAACTGGAGGAAGTGAAGTGTTTTAGATATCTGGGAGTGGATTTGGCAGCAGATGCAACCATGGAAGCGGAAGTGGATCATAGGGTGGGGGAGGGGGCAAAAATTCTGGGAGCTTTAAAGAATGTGTGGAAGTCGAGAACATTATCTCGGAAAGCAAAAATGGGTATGTTTGAAGGAATAGTGGTTCCAACAATGTTATATGGTTGCGAGGCATGGGCTATGGATAGAGTTGTGTGGAGGGTGGATGTGCTGGAAATGAGATGTTTGAGGACAATGTCTGGTGTGAGGTGGTTTGATCGAGTAAGTAATGAAAAGGTAAGAGAGATGAGTGGAAATAAAAAGAGCGTGGTGGAGAGAGCAGAAGAGGGTGTTTTGAAATGGTTTGGGCACATGGAGAGAATGAGTGAGGAAAGATTGACCAAGAGGATATATGTGTCGGAGGTGGAGGGGACGAGAAGTGGGAGACCAAATTGGAGGTGGAAAGATGGAGTGAAATAGATTTTGAGTGATTGGGGCCTGAACATGCAGGAGGGTGAAAGGCGGGCAAGGAATAGAGTGAATTGGATCGATGTGGTATACCGGGGTCGATGTGCTGTCAATGGATTGAATCAGGGCATGTGAAACGTCTGGGGTAAACTATGGAAAGTTCTGTGGGGCCTGGATGTGGAAAGGGAGCTGTGGTTTTGTGCATTATTGCATGACAGCTAGAGACTGAGTGTGAACGAATGGGGCCTTTGTTGTCTTTTCTTAGCGCTACCTTGCACACATGAGGGGGGGAGGGGGATGTTATTCCATGTGTGGCGAGGTGGCGATGGGAATGAATAAAGGCAGACAGTGTGAACTGTGTGCATGGGTATATAGGTATGTGTCTGTGCGTGTATATCTATGTGTACATTGAGATGTATGGATATGTATATTTGCATGTGTGGATGTGTATGTATATACATGTGTATGGGGGTGGGTTGGGCCATTTCTTTCGTCTGTTTCCTTGCACTACCTCGCAAACGCGGGAGACAGCAACAAAGCAAAATAAAAAAAAAATATATATATACATATATATATATATATATATATATATATATATATATATATATATCCCTGGGGAAAGGGGAGAAAGAATACTTCCCACGCATTCCTCACGTCTCGTAGAAGGCGACTAAAGGGGACGGGAGCGGGGGGCTAGAAACCCTCCCCTCCTTGTATTTTAACTTTCTAAAAGGGGAAACAGAAGAAGGAGTTATGCGGAAAGTGCTCATCCTCCTCGAAGGCTCAGATTGGGGTGTCTAAATTTGTGTGGATGTAACCAGGATGAGAAAAAAGGAGAGACAGGTAGCATGTTTGACGAAAGGAACCTGGATGTTTTGGCTCTGAGTGAAACGAAGCTCAAGGGCAAAGGGGAAGAGTGGTTTGGGAATGTCTTGGGAGTAAAGTCAGGGGTTAGTGAGAGGACAAGAGCAAGTGAAGGAGTAGCACTACTCCTGAAACAGGGTGAAAGGCATGCAAGGAATAGAGTGAATTGGAACGATATGGTATACTTGGGTCGACGTGCCGTCAATGGATTGAACCAGGGCATGTGAAGCGTCTGGGGTAAACCATGGAGAGTTCTGTGGAGCCTGGATGTGGAAAGGGAGCTGTGGTTTCAGTGCATTATTACATGACAGCTAGAGACTGAGTGTGAACGAATGGGGCCTTTGTTGTCTTTTCCTGAGCTACCTCCCACACATGAGGGGGGAGGGGGATGTTATTTCATGTGTGGCGAGGTGGCGATGGGAATGAATAAAGGCAGACAATATGAATTATGTACATGTGTACATATGTATACTTCTGTGTGTGTATATATTTATGTATACGTCTGTGTGTGTATATATATATATATATGTATACATTGAGATGTATAGGTATGTATATTTGCGTGTGTGGATGTGTATGTATATACATGTGTATGTGGGTGGGTTGGGCCATTCTTTCGTCTGTTTCCTTGCGTTACCTTGCTAACGCGGGAGACAGCGACAAAGCAAAATAAGTAAATAAATAATGCATATGTTGATATACCTAAATGCCTCCAATTCCACATCCACTTCCCTAGCTTCATCTAATTTCACTTTTTGCCATTCTACACTCAAACTCTCTTGGTATTTCTTCACAAAATTATTTTCCCAAGGTCTTTCACTTTCACCAACCTCTTGTCACTCACACCACTTCCAGTTTACCAAATCCACTACAAATCTTTACCCTTACATCCACCTAAAAATGATCAGATATCCCATCAGCTACCTCTCTCAGCACATTTACATCCAAAAGTCTCTCTTCTTCAAGCTTATCAATTTATATGCATTCCAATAATGTTTACTTATCATCTTACCTATCAATCCATGAATACTTATATATGTCCCTCTTTTTTTACTTGAAATTCTATATCATAAGTCTTTTTTTTAGCACACACTTCTACAAGCTGTTCACCATTCCTAATCACCTTACTAAACACCTCATGACCCTCAATTATAACCTTAACTGCCACATTCCTCACTTTTGCATTTTAATAACTCATCATAACTGCTGACACACTCCCTAACTGTTCCTAGAGCATTTGCCTATTCTCATTTTCTTCTCTTGGCCAGGAGTTTAAGTACTAATAATCACCCATCTCTTGAAACCCACTTTCATTTTTACCCATTTTTACTGCCTTATACTATTTCACTTTCCCACCACTCCTGCTCCACCAACAGTGCTCCTGCCTTAGCTACTTAGCTCTTGCCCTCGTACCAACCCTTGACTCTACCCCTAGTAATAACATTTAATCCTACCTCCTAGACAACCCAATAATACACCAGAAGGTGAAAGAACAGGAAAAAGGGGAGTGGAGGTCTAGCATTATGCAATATACATAACTGCCTCCTTTTCTCTTCGATACCAAATCCATTACCAAATAATCTAATACAAGAATCAATATCTAAAACGGTATTACAAATAAATAATAAAGCATTTACAATAATGAGACAATGTAAAAACTTCAAACTGAGCTATATAAAAAAAGCCCTATATCAACATACAACTATGCTAAATGTGGTACACTGAAACTGGGGCATAATAGTATGAAAAAAAAAGTATTTCAGAGTGTCATATACCTAACATAAATGAAAAACAAAAAGATCAAATAATCATCAAATTAACAAGAAGATAGTAAGGAAGCCACTGACCATGGAGGTATATTACCGGTACTTCACACATGAGTATTGGAATGGTTAGTAATAGTTGCATAGTAAGCCAGCACTTGTTATTGGCAAGTTGCAGTCCCCTAACCCAGGGAGCTGTCCTTCTGCCTCACTCACATGTGGACTGCTGGCATTCTCTCTATATTCCCTCTCTTGTCATACATAACACTTAACAATACTGAACCCAAAACAACTCATTCCTTGTACCTCTGGATTTTCCTGCAGACAGCACTATGCATGAGCCCCGCCTCTTGGTAAAATGGTAGTTACAATAAACAGAAGTAGCAGATATGATCATTATGCAGGAGCATTAGATAGAACCATTACCTAGTAGCAGAGGGAAAGAACATTAGATAAACACATCAGATAGAAACAGTCAGTAGGAACATTAGGTAGGAGCCTCTGTAATTACTGCATTAGAGTTGCCCTCTGCCAGTGACCAGTTAAAGATGAGGCACTAGGCACTGGAGTTCGCCAACCATCCCATTGAGGGAGTTCCCAGAGGAAAAGGGCATCAGAGATTTAGGTAGATAGATTAAATTAAAGTTTGCATGCATATATATATATTTGCAACTGAGAAAGAAGCTTTTGATACTAATGGAGAGTTGAAGGTGAGGTAAAACGTAAAATTATGCAATGCACAAAAATCTTACCAAAAGATGCTTCTGGATTGTGGCACCAACTTCAGACAGGAGAAGGAAAGCTGCTTTGCGTGCTACGTTAGAACTGTTTTTCCCACAGCACATGACACATTCACCAACAACTTGCTGGAGAAGAGTGTCTCGACTTCCTTCTTCCATGTCTGTCTTCAGCTGAAGTAGAACATGCCTAACACACCTCAAGCGTGGTGCACGGGCACTGGGAACGGCATTGGCAAGGGATTTTAAAAGCAACTCAGAGAGACCATCAAGGTTTTTCATAATGAAGTCTTGCCCACTCTCTGTACCAATACCCAAAATTTCCTCTAACAATCTATACGCAGCTTTTTGTTCCTTGTGTTTCTGTGCTGCACTGATCAGAGGTGTCACTTTTTCATACAAACGCTGCAGTGAATCACAATCCAAATATGGTAGAAAAGCCCTGGCCAGGTCCAAGAATGCCTGCTTCCTAAAGCTATCAGTTTCATCATTATATTTATTCATGATAAGTCCAAGGAATTCATTGCATTTTGGTCTGGGTACAATTTGTAGATATGTTCTAACAGTAAAATGTGCAGCTTGTCTCTGTCCAACACTTATGGTACATTTTCCAGGGTCTTTATTACACTTGTCCTTAGGTGGGGTAAGATAAACATTAAACAAAGCTGGAATATAATTCTTGGAATAAACAGCAAGTCTACCTGGGTTCTCAATGTTGTCATTAATCATGATGCGCAGAGATTCCATGACAATGAGTCTTGTGTCATCACGGAACTTGATGTGGTCACACAAAATGCGAGCAAATTTCTCATTGCTCATGGCTTGTTCAACATCAGTTGCCTTATCACAAAAGCTTGGAAGCATTGCCCAAATTTGTCTTTCCACAGTCTGGTAAGTTTTTGCCAAAAGTGAAACTTCCTGCCCTTTTTCCTTCAGTGAATTCAGAAGCACAAAGCACTTACCAGCCAAATGAACAAAGAAATCTTCAAAATAACACAGTTGAGTTGCTCTCACATATTTTTTCAAAACAGGAAGAACCCAAAAATATTTTTCATCTTCTGCAATGTTACCTGACACCTGTAATGGCACTAAAGCCATAAGTCTCTTAGGGCCTAAAGTTCTCACTGCTGCACCAATGGCTTGTTCTACAGATGCTCTGTGAGGTAAATGAGGATTGTTTATTAGTTCAATTAGATTTTTGAGACATGGCTCCACCATGACTGGAAAGATGGGCCCAATAACAGTGAAGCATACAGTTATGCACTTGAACACATGACCCCAAGCAGATTGGAACTGGAATGAGAGGCCTCCCTCAACAGCTTGAAAAATGACTGCCACACAACTTTGGCCAGTGGTGAGGAATTCTTTGCTGCAGTTGGCTACACATTCATTTAAAAGCGCTTCAAAGGACTCAAACACCTGTGAATGGGAGAGAAAAAATTCATTAAGTATATTAACCAACTGACCTGCAAAATCTAAAGCATAAAGATTCACCCAAAATTTCTAACATATTCTCAGAAAACCATGTTTTTCCAGTCAGACATCTTTCTTCATACCAAAAATAACACATGAAAAGACCCTGATCTCCCAGCATCATATCAAATTTTTTTCATATTTGTTCACTGTTTCTACCGTCAGCAAGGTAACACCAGGAAAAAGGCCTCATTCGCTCAGTTCCATTGTCTATCTGTCATGTGTAATGCACCAAAACCGATCTAAGACCAGGCCCCACAGACCTTTCCATGGTTTCCCCTGGTAGCCTCCAATGTCCCTGTTCAGTCAATAAACAGCACATTGTCCCCTGAATACCACATTACTCTAACTCAATCTAACCCATGCAGGTGCCTCTCACCCTCCTGCATGTTCAGTCTCTGATCATTCAAAACATTTTCACTACATCCTTCCATCTCCAGTTTGGTTTGCCAAATACATCCTCTCTCATTTATCATTCTCTCAATATGTCCAAACTATTTCAGCACATCCTATTCAGCTCTCTCAGCCTCACTGTTCTTATTACCAGACCTCTCTCTCGCCCTTTTATTACTTATTCAATCAAACCAACTCATATCACACATTGCCCCCAAACATTTCATTTCCAACACATTCACCCTCCTCATGTTCCTATCAACAGACCATGCCTCACATCTACGCAACAATGCTAAGACTATTACCTTCAAACATCTCCATTTTCACCTCCCCAGATATCATCCTCTCTTTGCACACGTTCCTCAAAGTTGGCAGAACCTTCATCCCCTCACCTACCCTATGACTCACTGCCATTTCCATGATCCCATTCCCCATGTCCACTCCCATGCACCTAAAACATCCCATTCCCTTCAAATTTTCTCCATTCAAACTGACACCCCCAACTACACTTCTGCCCTGCTAAACCTTATAATGTTGCTTTCATTCACATTTACTCTAAACTTCTTCCTTTCACAGTCTCCCAAACTCTGTCACCAAACTGCACAGATTCTACCTCAAATCTGCCACCAGGACTAAGCCATCAGCTAACAATAATTGACTCACTTGCCAGGCCCCCTTCAGCTACAGACAGCATAAATGCCTCACTATCCAAAAATCTTGCACTTACTCTCCTTACCACCCTATCCATACACAAATTAAACAGCCATGGTGATATCACACATCCCTAACACAAACCCTCCTCACACACACACACACACACACACACACACACACACACACACACACACACACATGACACTTGCTAAAAATGTCTCAAGTGGGTTCCCTTGCACACCATATGTTCATATGACCTTCCACAAAGCATCTCTAACAACCCTATCAAATGCTTTCTCCAGATCCATAAATGCCACAAACAAATCCTTCTGTTTTCGTAAGTATTTCTCACACATTCTTTAAAGCAAACAGCTGATCTACATATTCTCTATCATTCTTGAAATCACTTTGTGCCTTCCTTGTCTGATGCCCTAAAAATAACTTCACCCTCTCAATTATCACTCTCCCATACAACTTATCGGATACTTAAACTTATTTCCCTGTAATTCAAACATTCACCTTTGTCTCTACAGTCTTTAAATAATGGCACTAAAAATGCATTATGCCAATCCTCAGGCACCTGTATGATTCATACATACAATGAAAATCATAACAATCAAAAACACAGTTATCCCATTTCTTAGGAAATTCAACTGCAATACCATCTAATCCAGCCACATTTCATCTTACACAATGCTTTTATCACCTCTTCTATCTTCAACAAACCACTTTTCATGGCTCTCACTTTACATGCCTCCCTGACCCAACCACCCTACTTCAGCTACCCTATCATTAAACACATTCAAATTACTCACTCCATCTCCATTTTCCCCTCACCTTATCATTACCTGTTACCACTTCCCCATTTGACTATTTCACCAATGTTCGTAAATGATATCATGTTTTTCTCACTACTAACCTTCTTCAAAACATCTTATTCACCCTGAAATTTACGGAAAATTGCTCACCCCAACTCATTTGCCCTCTTTTTCAACCCCTGTACCTTCTTCACCTCCTACTGCTGTTTCTTGTAAATTTCCCAATCATTTGCACTTCTTCCCTGTAAGTACCACTCATACACCTATCTTTTCTCTTTCGCGAGCAACTTTACTTCGTCATCTTAACAAAGACTACTCTTTCTCACCTACCCATCTCCCACCTTCAGCAAGCCACACACTTTTCTTGCACATGCCAGCACTACTTCCCTAAATAACTCCCATTCCTTATCCAATACCCTTGTTTCATTAACTCTCACCTTTTGCCATTTTACACCCAATCTATCCTGGTATTTCTTTACAGACATCTCTTTTCCCAAAACCCCTACAAGTCCTCACCCTTGGCTTTACCAGGTAATGAACAGATATTCCACCAGAAGCCCCTCTCAACCACATTCACACCCAAAAGTCTCTCTTTTGCATGAACATCAGTTTCTATGCAATCCAATAATGTCCTCTTACCATCGTTCAAACACACCTGTGTATACTTTCAAAAATGTAGTCAAAATATTCAAAAGCACTGACTTCTCATCAAAACTGCATATCTAACAAAAAGTTACTCAATAATTCACTAGCATTACTAAAAAGCCAACTTTCATTATGCAGCAAAGTAATTGAATACATTCTCCACCTATCATGTCTATTGAACCACTCTTTAATCAAGATTAGTGTCCTTAAGAAACATTTTTCCACAGTCCCATACACTTTCAAAAGCAAAACATGGCTACGGTTTACAGTGTGTACAAGCACATGACACTCCAGTGAAATCCAAAAAAATCTGGTTGCCAAGACTAGTGTGTCTTACAGTTTAAACACCAGCATTCTGCCCCAGGATGCCTCAGGCTATCTTTGGGGAAGGATACTCTTTCTTTACTCTTCTTGGCTGCCACTTTATTTTGGGAAAACTACTTTTGGGCACTGTATTTCTTCCATCTTTACTTGAAGATGGTTGGCTCATACCATTCTAAGGAGGAAGCCCAAATTTTTGCCTGGAAGCAAGAAAATGTGTGTACATGAGATTTCTAGGTGCACTGTGTCCTGCAACACCTTATCAGTGCCTCACTTCATTCAGGAGATCAAGACCCTGTGGACCCAATATATGGACCTAGAATACTTCAGGAACCTCACCAATTCTATGCTCAGACATCTGTAGGTGGCATTCAAGGCCAAAGATGAGATGACAAAGTACTAAAACGTAAGCGTAACATTGCCTTTGAAAATGTAATGGGAGGCAGACAAGGTTTTTCTGCAGACACTGTAGGATTTGATTTGCTACGAAATATGTTTTGCAAGTTTGAGAGAGTCCTTTCTGACTTGTACAATGGCCAATTTCTGATGAAATTTCTGCAAAGCCTCATTTAGAGATGAAATTAATACGAAATGATGTAATTTCAGCATTATCTATGCTTTGTTTAAATCAAACTGTGGCAAAGGTTTCCATTTACATCAGCATAAAAACATCTAAACATATAAGGAAATTTGTATTTGATTATGGTGGTTTGATAAGATGACTAGTAATACAACTATGTGGCAGAACAAGATGGGAGGAGTTTTAATAGAGGAAAACATGGAAAAATGTTACACTGCATCATGCTATGGTTCTTGGGGGAGATTCGCTATGAAGTGTTCCGGTCCATATTGATTTGTGTGGTCAGTATCTGCAGGATGGAGTACAAGAGATTTGCAGAAGTACAAAACAAAGTGGATAAAAGTCAAGGAACTGAAATAGAAGGCAGATGAAAGAAGGGGAGGAGCACTAATGAATTTCATGGACAATAAGAAAATGTTCTGGAAGGACAGGAACAGCATCAGGAGAATGACAAGACTAACAGCGGTAACAGTGAGGTAAGTGGATGGGAAGCATCAAAGACGTGAAAAACTGATGGAGTGAGTATTTTGAAGGACTACTGACAGTGTTACTTGACAGGGAGGCAGATGTGATATGTCTAAGATGAAGTGACATGTAAAGTGAGTCATGGCAAATGGGCAAGATGAAATGTAGGATGGGAGTGCAGCTGAGCTTTTCATAAAAGGGAATGATGGTGTTGCTGGTTGGTTACATGTGTACATGTGTACATAGTCCCTCCCATCCAGACCTTCACTTTCCTGTGGCTTGCTTATCTAATATTCACTAAAAAAATCAATTCCTTGCATTATCATCCCAATTATACTTGGAGTGAGCTTTTGTGCATATAATTTTTTGTTTTTTTCATACTTGATTACCATTTCCTACATTAAAGAGGTCGCACCAAGAACAAACAAAGAAAGGCTGCATTTGCTCACATCCATTCTTCAGCTGTCGTGAATAATGCACTGAAACAATAGCTCCCTATCTACAACTAGGCCCTACAGACCTTTCCATGGTTTACCCTGGATGCATCAAATGCCCTGGTGTAGTCCAGTGACAACTCTTTGACCCCTGTATACCACATCGTTCTAATTCACTCTATCCTATGCAAGCCTTTCACCCTCTTGCATCTTCAGGCCCCAATCATTCAAAATCTTTTTCCCTCCATCTCTGATCTGGTCTCCCCAATCTCTTTGTTCCCTCCACTTATGACACAAAAATCCTCTTTGTCAATCTTTCCTCACTCATTTTCTCCAAACCAAACCATTTCAGCCACCCCTCTTCAGCTCCTTCAACCACACTCATTTTATTACCACACCTCTCTCTTACCCTTTCATTACATACCTGATCAAACTACCTCATGCCACATACTGTCCTCAAACATTTCATTTCCAACAAATCCATCCTCCTCCATGGGGATGGCCCAATTCAGTGCTAACATTTCAGCACCAGGCCATTTCAGTGGTGGAATATTCAGCACTGGACTATTCACTACCACCATGAAATATGGAAACTAAGGATTGATTTATGTAATGAAAATAATTAAGTTGAAATGAAATATCTATCTTGAACAACTATATTGTATATTCTTCTAATGTTCATACAAATTCTGGCTTTGCATCTTCCATCCTCATGGCATCATCAAAACTTAACATCATTCTCTGTTTTACTTAATTTGTCAAATTGATATGGATATCCCTCATGACAGAACTTCTCTCTTCCTCTCTTGCTTTGTACTGTTCGTGCCATGGGTTAAAGTTTGAAGTTTAAGGGATGTAGAACAGCTGGTGTCAGCTCCAAAAGCAAAATATATAGAAGTGAGAGGGTGAGAAGTAAGGCAGGCAGGCAGCAGGTAGCATTACCCACACCTGGCCGGCATGGTGCTCTCTCTCAGTCTGCTGCTGGTAAGTGAGGCCGCTGCCCTCACCTCACATCTGCCGGCTTCCAATCCATCACTTGTGTGGTAGTGACTGTCAGCCAACTACTTGTTTTAGCAAAGGAAATTACATTAAGGGTGTTTATGGAGAAAATACAATATATGGATCGGTAGTACATCTATATTTCTTAATGAAGGATGTAAATGAACAGGACGTGAACAAAATGGGACAGACTGGTGCTGAAATGGCCTGGCACTGAACAGTCTAGCACTCAAGTGTCCTGGTGTTGAAATGCCGGCATTGAATTGGCAGTGCTGGATTGTACCCTACCCCTCCTCCACGCAGCCTCATCTATTGACCATGCCTTGCATTCATATAACATTGATGGAACTACTATTCCTTCAAACATACCAATTTTTGCTCTCCCAGAAAACTTTCTCTCTTTACACATATTCTTTAGTGCCCCAAAACCTTTGCCCATCACCCACCCTATGACACTTCTGCTTCCCATGGTTCCATTTGCTGCCAAGTCCACTTTCAGGTATCTAAAACACTTTATTTCCTCCAATTTTTCTCTGCTCAAATGCACAACCCAACTAACCTGTCCCTCAACCATGTTAAACCTAAAAACCCTCCTCATATTCACATTTACTAAACCCAAAAACTTTCCTCATATTCACATTTACAGAACCTAAAGACCTTCCTCATATTCACATTTGTTTTCAACTTTCAAACATTTTCAAACTCAGTCACCAACTTATGCAGTTTCTCACTCGAATCTATCACCAGTGCTGTATCATCAGCAAACAACAAATTACTCCCTATCAGCCCTTCTCAACCCACAGATTACATATTCACCCCTCTCTCAAAGACTCTCACATGTACCTCCCTCACCATGGCATCCATAAGCAAACTGAACAACCACAGTGACATCACATACCCCAGCTGAAGACCAACCTTCAACTGGTAACATTCACTCACCTCTTTTCCTACTCATACACATGCCTCAGACGCTTCAGAAAAACTTTACTTCAAGCAGCTTTCCTCTCATACCATATATTCTTAAAACTTTCCTGATGGCATCTCTATCAAAGTTATCATATTGTTTCTCCAGATCGATAAATACCACATACATACTCATCTGTTTCTTTATAAATACCGCATACATATCTATCTGTTTCTTTAAGTATTTTTCACACAAATTATCTAAAGCAAACACTTGATCCACACATCCTCTATCACTACTAAAGCCAAACCGCTCCTCCCAAATCTGATGCTCTGTAAATACCTCCACCCTCTCAGTCAATACCCTCCCATACAACTCACCAGGTATCCTCAACAAACTTATGCCTGAGTAGTTTAAACACTCACCTTTATTCCCCTTGCCTTTAAAGTGACTCTATACATGTATTCCACCAATCTCCAGGCACCTCACCATGGTCCATACATACATTGAAAATCCTTACCAACCAGATTGTCCCAAACATAAGAGGAAGAAACAGTAACAAAAATAATTCCAACCTTAGTCTGCACTTCATCATGGTCACTCTGCCAGTAGGGAGTAAGCAGCTCAAACCACGAGGCAATATACTTCATTCCTTGGTCTTCATTCAATCTGGTAAATAAAAAGATAAAGACAAGCTCAATGTGATGAATTAAAAATGTAAATCACCAAAAGTGAATGAGCATACATATGTGAGTATGAGGGATGGTCAACTGGCATTATTAGATTGTATTAATTGATAGGCATAAAAAGAGAGATGTTTGGATGTTAAAGTGCCGAAAGGGGCAACTGGCGGGATGTCTGATCACTATCTTTTGGAGGCAAGGGTGAACACTTGTAGAGGTTTTCAAAAAAGAGGAGACAATGTCACGGAGAAGACGGTGGTGAGAGTAAGTGAGCTTGGAAAGGAGACTTGTGTGAAGAAATACAAGCAAAAGCTGAGTGCAGAATGGCAGAAGGTGAGAGCAAATGAAGTCTGGGGAGAAGAAAAGGAATGGAAGATGTTTAGGGAAGCAGTGACGACATGTGCAAGAGATGCATATGGCATGCAAAAGGTGAGAGGAAGGCAGATTAGAAAGAGTAGTGGTGGGATGAAGATGTAAAGCTGCTAGCAAAAGAGAAAAGAGAGGCATTTGAGCATTACTTACAAGAAAGGAGGACAAATGATTAGGAAACGTATAAAAGAAAGCAGCAAAAGGTCAGGGGAAGGTGCAAGGGTTGAAAAAGAGAGCAAATGAGAGTTAGGGTGAGAAAGTATCATTAAACTTTCAGAAGAATAAAAAGATTTTTTGGAAGAAGGGTAATATGTATGAAAGATAAAAGGACAAGTGGGATCATAACTGAAGGGGACAAAAGGGGAAGAGATAACAGGTAGAGATGGAATGAGCATTTCAAAGGACTGTTAAATGTATTTGATGATAGAATAACAGATGTAGGATGTTCTGCTTAAGGTGGTATGCTGAGTGAGAGAGTCATTCAGAGTGGTTTGGCGAATAGAGAAGTGATTGTGAAAGCCTTGTGGAAGATGAAATGCAGCAAGGCGGCGGGTTTGGATGGTATTGCAGTTGAACTTATAAAGAAAGGGGTTGACTGTGTTATTGATTGGCTGGTAAGGATATTCAATGCATGTATGGATCATGGTGAAGTGCCTGGGTATTGGCAAAGTGCATGTACAATACCAAAGTATAAAGGCAAAGGGGATAAAGGAGAGTTTTCAAACTAAAAGGGCGTACGTTTGTTGAGAATAACTGATAAATGGTATGGAATGATACAGATTGAGAGGGGTGAAGTCATGTACAGAGCATCAGATTGGGGAGGAGCAGTGCAATTTTAGAAAAGGGAGAGGACGTGTGGATCATGTGTTTGCTTTGAAGAATCTGTGAGAAATGCTTAGAAAAATATGTGGATTTGTGTGTGGCATTCATGGATCTGAAGAAGGCATATGACAGTGTTGAGAGAGATGCTTTGTGGAAGGAATTAATAATATATGGCATGATAAATAAGCTGCTAGAAGCAGTGAGGAGTTTTTATCAAGGGTGTAAGGCATATAGATGGGTAGGAAGAGAGGAAAGTCAATGGTTCCCAGTGAAGGCTGGTCTGCGGCAGGGGTGTGTGATGTCACCGTTGCTGTTTAATTTGTTTATGGATGGGGTGGTGAGGATGGTAAATGCAAGAGTCTTGGAGAGAGGGGCAAGTATGCAGTCTATTGGGGATGAGAGGGCCTGGGATGTGAGTCAGTTGTTGTTTGCCGATGATACAGCACTGGTGCTTGATTCAAGTGAGAAACTGCATAAGTTGGTGACTAATTTGTAGAGTGAGAAAAAGGAGAAAGTTGAAAGTAATTGAGAATAAAAGAGACGTTATTAAGTTCAGTAGGGTTGAGGGAAAAAGTAGTTGGGATGTAAGTTTGAATGGAGATAAACTGAAGAAAGTGAAGTGTTTTAAACATGTGGAAGTGGACTTAGCAGCAAATGGAACCATGGAAGTGGAAGTAAGTCATAGGGTGGAGGAGGAGGAATAGGTTCTGGAAGCGATGAAGAAAGTGTGGAAAGAGATAATGTTATCTCAGTGAACAAAAATGGGTATATTTGAAAGAATAGTATTTCCAACAATATCAAATGGTCGCAAGGCATGAGGTATAGATAGGAATGTACAGAATAGGGTGGATGCGTTGGAAATGAAATGTATGAGGTCAATACGTGGTGTAAGGTGGTTTGATTCAGTAAGTAATGAAAGGTTGAGGGTGATGTGTGGTAATAAATAGAGTGTGGTTGAGGGAGAAGAAGGTGTATTGAAATGGATAGGATATATAAACTCAATGAGAGAGGAAAGGTTGACAAAGAGGATATATGTGTCAGAGGTGGAGGGAAGGAGAAGCGGGAGACCAAAATAGAGGAGGAAGGATGGAGTGAAAAAGATTTTGAGCGATCGGGGCCTGAACATACAGGAGGGTGAAAGGTGTGCAAGATATATAGTGAACTGGAATAATGTGGTATAAATGGGTCAACTTATTGTCAAGGGACTGAATCTGGGCATGTGAAGCATCTGGGGTAAACCATGGAAAGGTCTGTGGGGCTTGGATGTGGATAGGGAGCTATGGTTTCAGTGCATTACACATGACAGCTAAAGTGGCCTTTTTTTCTATTTTACTGGTGCTACCTCACTGAACAGGGGGTAGCAATACTATTTCCTGTGAGGCGGGTTAGCAAAAGGATTGGATGAAGACAAGCAAGTTGGAATATGTACATGTGTATATAATATATGTATATGTCTGTGTATCTGTATGCATATGTATGCATATGTTCATATGTATATGTATGTATATGTGGGAGTATGGGCATATATGTACATATATATGGGCTATTCATGTGAGAAACTGCAGGAGCTGGTGACTGAGTTTGGTAAAGTGTGTGGAAGAAGAAAGTTGAGAGTAAATGTGAATAAGAGCAAGGTTATTAGGTACAGTAGGGGTGAGGGTCAAGTCAATTGGGAGGTGAGTTTGAATGGAGAAAAACTGGAGGAAGTGAAGTGTTTTAGATATCTGGGAGTGGATCTGTCAGCGGATGGAACCATGGAAGCGGAAGTGGATCATAGGGTGGGGGAGGGGGCGAAAATTTTGGGAGCCTTGAAAAATGTGTGGAAGTCGAGAACATTATCTCGGAAAGCAAAAATGGGTATGTTTGAGGGAATAGTGGTTCCAACAATGCTGTATGGTTGCGAGGCGTGGGCTATGGATAGAGATGTGCGCAGGAGGATGGATGTGCTGGAAATGAGATGTTTGAGGACAATGTGTGGTGTGAGGTGGTTTGATCGAGTAAGTAACGTAAGGGTAAGAGAGATGTGTGGAAATAAAAAGAGCGTGGTTGAGAGAGCAGAAGAGGGTGTTTTGAAATGGTTTGGGCACATGGAGAGAATGAGTGAGGAGAGATTGACCAAGAGGATATATGTGTCGGAGGTGGAGGGAACGAGGAGAAGAGGGAGACCAAATTGGAGGTGGAAAGATGGAGTGAAAAAGATTTTGTGTGATCGGGGCCTGAACATGCAGGAGGGTGAAAGGAGGGCAAGAAATAGAGTGAATTGGAGTCATGTGGTATACAGGGGTTGACGTGCTGTCAGTGGATTGAAGCAAGGCATGTGAAGCGTCTGGGGTAAACCATGGAAAGCTGTGTAGGTATGTATATTTGCGTGTGTGGACGTGTGTATGTACATGTGTATGGGGGGGGGGGGGGTTGGGCCATTTCTTTCGTCTGTTTCCTTGCGCTACCTCGCAAACGCGGGAGACAGCGACAAAGTATAAAAAAAAAAAAAAAAAAAAAAAAAAAAAAATATATGTGTATGTGACTGAGTTTGGTAAAGTGTGTAAAAGAAGAAAGCCGAGTTTAAATGTGAATAAGAGCAAGGTTATTAGATACAGTAAGGTTGAGGGACAAGTCAATTGGGAGGTAAGTTTGAATGGAGAAAAACTGGAGGAAGTGAAGTGTTTTAGATATATGGGAGTGGATTTGGCAGCATATGAAACCATGGAAGCAGAAGTGACTCACAGGGTGGGGGAGAGGGCGAAAGTTCTGTGAGCGTTGAAAAATGTGTGGGAGTCAAGAACATTATCTCAGAAAGCAAAAATGGGTATGTTTGAAGGAAAAGTGGTTCCAGCAATGTTATATGGTTGCAAGGCATGGGCTATAGACATGGTTGTGCAGAGGAGGGTGGATGTGCTGGAAATGAGATGTTTGAGGACAATATATGTTGTGGGGTGGTTTGATCAAGTAAGTAATGAAAGGGTAAGAGAGATGTGTAGTAATAAAAAGAGTGTGGTTGAGAGACCAGAAGAGGGTGTATTGAAATGGTTTGGTCACATGGAGAGGTGTCAGAGGTGGAGGGAAGGAGGAAAAGTGGGAGACCAAATTGGAGGTGGAAGGATGGAGTGAAAAGATTTTGAGCTATTGGGGCCTGAACATTGACAGCACGTCGACCACAATATATCACATCATTCCAATTCACTCTATTCCTTGCAAGCCTTACACCCTCCTATACGTTCAGACCCCGATCGCTCAAAATCTTTTTCACTCCATCCTTCCACCTCCAATTTGGTCTGCCACTTCTCATTCACTCCACCTCTGACACATATATCCTCTTTGTCAATCTTTCCTCAATCATTCTCTCTATGAGACCAAACATTTCAATATACCCTCTTCTGGTCTCTCAACCACACTATTTTTATTACTACACATCTCTCTTACCCTTTCATAATTTACTCAATCAAACCAACTAACACAACATATTGTCCTCAAATATCTCATTTCCAAACATCCACCGTCATCCACACAACCCTACCTATAGCCCACACCTCGCAACTTTATAACATTGTTGGAACCACTATTCCTTCAAATATACCCATTTTAGCTTTCCAAGATAATGTTCTTGCCTTCCACACATTTTTCAACACCCCCAGAACATTCGCCCCCTCCCCCACCCTGAGACTCACTTCTTCTTCCATGGTTCCATTTGCAGCCAAATCTACTCCCAAATATCTAAAACACTTCACTTCCTCCAGTTTTTCTCCATTCAAACTTACCTCCCAATTGACTTGTCTCTCAACCCTACTGTACCTAATAACTTTGCTCTTTTTCACATTTACTATCCCCAATTGACTTGTCTCTCAACCCTACTGTACCTAATAACTTTGCTCTTATTCACATTTACTATCAGCTTTCTTCTTTCACACACTTTACCAAACTCAGTCATCAGCTTCTGCAGTTTCTCACCTGAATCAGCCACCAACGCTGTAACATCAGCGAACAACAACTGTCTCACCTTCCAAGCCCTCTCATCCACAACAGACGGCATACTTGCCCTTTCTCCAAAACTCTTGCATTCACCTCCCAAACAACCCTATCCTTAAATAAATTAAACAACCATGGAGACATCATGCACCTCCGCCGCAAACCGACATTCACTGAGAACCAATTACTTTCCTCTCTTCCTACTCGTACACATGCCTTACATCCTTGATAAAAACATGTCCCTCAACCCTACAGTACCTAATAACCTTTCTCTTATTCACATTCACTATCAGCTTTCTTCTTTCACACACTTTACCAAACTCAGTCACCAGCTTCTGCAGTTTCTCACATGAATCAGCCACAAGTCCTGTATCATCAGCGAACAACAACCGACTCACTTCCCAAGCCCTCTCATCCACAACAGACTGCATACTTGCCCCTCTCTCCAAAAATCTTCCGTTCACCTACCCAACAACCCCATCCATAAACAAATTAAACAACCATGGAGACATCACGCACCCATGCTACAAATCGACATTCACTGAGAACCAATAACTTTCCTCTCTTCCTACTCATACTCATGCTTTATATCCTTGATAAAAACTTTTCACTGCTTCTAGCAACTTGCCTCCCACACCATATACTCTTAAAACCTTCCACAGAGCATCTCTATCAACTCTGTCATATGCATTCTCCAGATTCAAAAATGCAACATACAAATCCATTTGCTTTTCTAAGTATTTCTCACATGCATTCTTCAAAGCAAACACCTGATCCACACATCCTCTATCACTTCTGAAACCACCCTACTCTTTCCCAATCTGATGTTCTGTACATGCCTTCACCCTCTCAATCAATACCCTCCCATATAATTTCCCAGGAATACTCATCAAACTTATACCTCTGTAATTTGAACACTCACCTTTATTCCCTTTGCCTTTGTACAATGGCAAGATGCGTGCATTCCGCCTATCCTCAGGCAGCTCACCATGAGCCATACATACACTGATTATCCTCACCAACCAGTCAACAACACAGTCATCCCCTTTTTTAATAAATTCCTTGCAGGCTTTCATCTTCTGCAAAGCTTTCACTACCTCTTCTCTGTTTACCAAATCATTCTCCCTGACCCTCTCACTTCGCATACCACCTTGACCAAAACACCCTATATCTGCCACTCTATCATCTATCACATTCAACAAACCTTCAAAATACTCACTCCACCTCTTTCACCGATGTTCCCATTTGTTCTCTTGTCTTACGCACTTTATTTACCTCCTTCTAAAACATCTTTATATTCTCCCCAAAATTCAATGAAACTCTCTCACCCCAACTCTCATTTGCCCCAGACACTTCACATGCCCTGGTTCAATCCACTGACAGCACATTGACTCCAGTGTGCTACATCGTTCCAATTCTCTCAATTCCTTGCAAGCCTTTCATCCTCCTGTAAGTTCAGGCCCCAATCGCTCAAAATATTTTTCACTCCATCCTTCCACCTCCAATTTGGTCCCTCACTTCTCGTTACCTTCACCTCTGACACATATATCCTCTTTGTCAATCTTTCCCCACTCATTCTCTCCATGTGACCAAACCATTTCAATACACCCTCTTCTGCTCTCTCAACCACACTCTTTTTATTACCACACATCTCTCTCACCCTTTCATTATTTACTCGATCAAACCACACCACATACTGTCCTCAAACATTCCATTTCCAAAACATCCACCCTCCTCCGCACAAACCTATCTATAACCCATGCCTCACAACCATATAACATTGTTGGAACCACTATTCCTTCAAACATACCCATTTTTGCTCGCCGAGATAACATTCTCTCCTTCCACACATTCTTCAACAATTCCAGAACCTTCACCCCTCCCCAATTCCACTTCCATGGTTCCATCTGCTGCCAAATCCACTCCCAGATATCTAAAACACTTCACTTCCACCAGTTTTTCTCCATTCAAACTTACCTACCATTTAACTTGTCCCTCAAACTTACTGAACCTAACAACCTTTCTCTTATCAATATTCACTCTCAATTTTCTTCTTTCACACACTTTACCAAATGCAGTCCCCAACTTCTGCAATTTCTCACTTGAATCACCCATCAGTGCTGTATCATCAGCAAACAAATGACTCACCTCCCAAGCCCTCTCATCCACAACAGACTGCATACTTGCCTCTCTCTCCAAAACTCTTGCATTCACCTCTAACAACCCCATCCATAAACAAATGAAACAGCCACAGAGACATCACGCACTTCTGCCACAAACTGACATTCATCGAGAACCAATCACTTTCCTCTCTTCCTACTCATACACATGCAATACATCCTTTATAAAAAATTTTCACAGCTTCTAGCAACTTACCTCCCACACCATATACTCTTGATACCTTCCACAAAGCATCTCTATTCACTCTGTCATATGTGTTCTCCAGATCCATAAAAGCTACATAAAAATCCATCTGCTTTTCTATATGTTTCTCACACATATATGTGATATATATCTTTTTTTCATACCATTCGCCATTTCCCGCATTAGCGAGTAGCGTTAAGAACAGAGGACTGGGCCTTTGAGGGAATATCCTCACCTGGCCCCCTTCTCTGTTCCTTCTTTTGGTAAATTAAAAAAAAACAAGAGGAGAGGATTTCCAGCCACCCGCTCCCTCCCCTTTTAGTTGCCTTCTACGACATGCAGGAATATGTGGGAAGTATTCTTTCTCCCCTATCCCCAGGGATATCACATAATATCCTCAAACCGCCAGGACTCAAACCCAGGACCTTTTACATGGTAGTCGGGAACACTAACTGCTCGGTCGTGATTGCCCATAATATGAAAATTACTACTTGATTACAAGTAATCAAATACCTTTCATCTTACATCCATGAGCAAGGGGATCTAAACCAGTCAAATCCCATCAGGATCTCATTACCAGCAGCAAGCATTTTACAGAACCTTACTGTACAAACATGGAGGTATATGAACATGAATATGGTGCATATGAATGTGCACTTTCATGGAACACATAATACCCTCCAACAGCCAGGACTTGAACCCAGAATCTTTTGCATGGTATTCGGAAATGCTAACCGCTCAGCTATGAGAGCCCCTAACAGGGAAGTGACTATATGATTACAAGTAATCAAATACCCTATATCTCACATCCATGAGCAAGAGGGTCTAGACCAGCCAAATTCCATCAAGCTCACATTACCAGCAGCTAGCATCTCACAGAACCTTACAGTACGAATGCAGAGGTATATCAACAAAATTATATTGCATATGAACATGCACTTTCATAGAACACATAATACCTTCCTACAGCTAAGACTTGAATCCAGGACCTTTTGCATGGTAGTCGGAAATGTTAACCACTCGGCTATGATCACTCCTAACAGGGAAATGACTATTTGATTACAAGTAACTGAATACCCTTCATCTCACATCCATGAGTAACAAAGTCTAGACAGGTTATATCTCATCAGGCTCACAATATCAGCAGCTAGCATTTTACAGAACCTTATTGTACCCATACTTTCATATATCACATAGTACCTTCCAACATCCAGGGCTCAAACCCAGGACCTTTTACATGGTAGTCGTGAATGCTAACTGCTTGGCTGTGATCGCCACTAAAAGGGAAATGAAAGATGTTCAATTACTTGTAACTGGGGGCGATCATAGCCGAGTGGTTAGCATTCCCAACTACCACGCAAAAGGTCCTGGGTTCAAGTCCTGGCCGTTGGAGAGTATTCTGTAAACAGCCTGCAGAATTTTCTGGTGAGTTTTTTATGATGATATCTTTTATAGTATTGGTATTGCTGAAGGCTACATTTACATTAAAGGATTTAAGCAACCTGGGAAGTAATGCAAAATTATAACTTGGTATCATGGGAAGGTTTGGGTTTAACTCTATAAAGTCATTTCTTTGCTAACTTAAGTGATTTTTCAATGAAAGATCTAGGATACTTTAACTTCTCAAACTTATCATCAATAAATTCTGGACTGCATATTCGTAATGCCCCAAGGAACATTATGTATATGCAGTATGGGTTACCTGCTTCATTGCACCTCTTACATGTCGCAGTAAGATTTGAAACTATGCATGAAAATCCTAAGTTATCATAAGGCCGCTCAGCTTCTTCAGGAGAGGGGGTGCACCTAAGGAAATTGCTTCAGATGGGTAACCAACCTAGACACTGAGGAGATGGAAGCTTTCTACAAAAAGAGAGGGAATCATGGCCTGCATCTCCTCGGCACACTTCCCCCAGTCCAATGAATGCAACAAAGCAGCAGTAAAGGCAGCCAAATGAGTGTTGAGGGGCAACGTGGGCACTGGAGGCAGCCTACACAATGGCAAAGCAACTCAGGCTATGCTCCAATGAGAGGGGAATAAGTCACCTGCACATCTGGCAGCAGGAAGACAGTTGCAAGATGGTGTCCCTATGCCCCAACAACACTATGTTAAACTGGCAATGGAGAACTGCTCTGCAAAACAGGGAGCACACCACAGCAGAGAACCAGGCTTGTGTGCACGACAGCCCAGCAGGTGATGCTGCTACACTGCACCAGCTGTCCATGGGCACCCCTGTCTGTGTCCAGGACATCACTTCAGTGGTATGGGATAAGTCGGGAGTGGTAGTGGAGGTGAAGCCACAAAGACAATACTCAGTGAAGCTGGACAGCAGTGGCCACCTAACTTTGTGAAACCAACGTCATCTATGACCCCAGGTTTCATCAATCCCCACAACACACATAGGTCAAGGGAAGTACCCACCAGTAGAGGCAAAACCCAGCCTCAGGCAGTGGCACCCTCACCGTGAGACACCATCCCATACACTTGCAAGATTATGTTTGTGATCGCTCCTGTGAAGAGTGAACACACTAATTTGCTGTCATTTTTATTCTGCTCACATATGAATGAAGTGCATTGTTGCGCAGTGATCTGAGTGTATATTTGCCTTATTCCTTGTCAAATTTTCATTTCATTCTTTTTTCTTTTTTTTTTTCCAGCTTTTAGATTTGATTTTGTTGTAAAAAAAAATGTCAGTTACCAAAATCTCATGAAGGCATGCAGGGTTTAGCGTGTGATATGACAGTTGGGTGACGGGCACCCAGAAGCATGGGAATGCTCGACGGGCAGCTGGAGGCAGGAGTCAGACTGAGCTATAGACAAAAAACAGCCCATCCACTCATATGCACATAAATATAAACACCCACACACTTGCATATACATACATATACATATCAACATAAACACATATACATACAAATACACACATTTACATATCATACTTGCTTGCCTTCATCCATTCCTGGCACTACTCCGTCCCACAGGAAACAGCATCACCACCCCCTGCTTCAGTCAGGTAGTGCCAGGAAAATAGACAAAAAAGGCCACATTTGTTCACATTCAGTCTCTAACTGTCATGTGTATTGCACCAAAATCACAGTTCCCTATCCACATCCAGGCTCCACAGACTTTCCATAGTTTAACCCAGACATTCACATGCCCTGGTTCAGTCCACTTACAGCATGTCAACCTCGGTATACCACACCGTTCCAATTCATTCTACTCCTTGCACACCTCTCATCCTCCTATATGTTCCGGCCCCGATCACTAAATAATGTTTTTCACTCCATAATTCCACCTCCAATTTGGTCTCCTGCTTCTCCTTGTTCCCTCCACCTCTGACACATATATCCTCTTTGTCAACCTTTCATCACTCATTCTCTCCATATGTCCAAACCATTTCAACACACCCTCTTCTGCTCCCTCAACCACACTCTTTCTGTTTCCACACATCTTTCTTATCCTTTCATTACTTCATCACTCCCAGAACCTTCACCTCCTCCCCAACCCTGTGATTCACTTCCACTTCCATGGTTCCATTCGCTGCTAAGTCCACTCCCAGATATCTAACACACTTCACTTTCTCCATTTTTTCTCCATTCAAACTTGCATCCCAATTAACTTGTTCCTTAGCCAAGCTGAACCTAATAACCTTGCTCTGATCCACATTTACACTCAACTCTCTTTTCTCACACTTTTCCAAACTCAGTCACCAACTCCTGCAGTTTCTCACCTGAATCAGCCACCAGTGCTGTATCATCAGCAAACAGCAAATGACTCACTTCCCAGGCCCTCTTATTCCAAACAGACTACATACTGGCTCCTCTCTGCAAAACTCTGGCATTTACCTCCCTAACCATCTCATCCATAAACAAATTAAACGACCATGGAGACATTACACACCCCTACCTCAGACCAACCTTCACTGGGAACCAATCACTCTCCTCTTCCTACTTGCACACATGCCTTCCGTCCTTGATAAACACTTTTCACTGCTTCTAGCAGCTTACCTCCCACACCATATACTCTTAAGACCTTCCACAAAGCATCTCTATCAACCCCATTACATGCCTTCTCCAGATCCATCAATGCCACTTAAAAATCCATCTGTTTTTCTAAATATTTCTCACCCATATTCTTAAAAGCAAACACCTGATCCACACATCATCTACTACTTCTGAAACCACACTGCTACCCCCCAATCTGACTCTCTGTACATGCCTTCACCCTCTCAATCAATACCCTCCCATACAATTTTCCAGGAATACTCAACAAACTTATACCTCTGGAGTTTGAACACTCACCTAAATTTATCCCTTTTGCCTTTGTACAATGGCACTATACATGCATTCTGGCCCTTCACCATGATCCATACATACATTGAATATGAATATATATTCATATTTTATGGTGAAGGTTCCAGTCATGAACAAAAGTCCACATCATGGCTGGGCCTTAATTGAGATATCAAGAGAATTGTGAAATTGAAAAAGAAGAAAAGGGAAGGTATTTAAGAATTTTTGAGAAAATGAAAGACATGTCTTTTGAAATGTACCAGGTCATAGTTACTGGAAAAGACATGAGAGGGTAGAGGGTAGAAAGTTTCAAAGCTTCAACATGTAGGGAAGAAGCAGGTTTCAAAAAAGCCCACCCTGGAGTTGCTGATGGCCACACAATAATTAAGTGACCCAGCAGCTTGCCAAGTATTGCATGGTCTAGCTAGTGATGGAGGTACACAAGCAGCCAGCTCTCGAGAGAAAAGACCAAGGTAATTCCTATAGAAGAGGAAAAGTGAATCAACATTGCAGTGTAGGGCAAGGAGGTCAAGTTTGAAAGTTAGCCTGGGAAAGTTTACGAGTCAGACTGCTTTTGACTCAACTCTGTCAAGAAAGGATACAGAGCTGGAACCACCCCAAATGTGAGAGCAGTACTCCATACAAGGACAAATCAATCTCTTGTATATATGGAGCAACCCAATTTCTTAGAGGCAGACTCAGCTATTCCTGTAAAGTGGGGTTTCCAAGAAAGAGTGGATGTTACAGTAATACCAAGTATATTCATTAGTTATGAAGTGGAAATACAGAACCATCAGAGGAGATATGAGAGTTGTGAGGAATTGCATGTCTTCATACTTGTTCACAGTCATCTGTTCCCTATGCCATCCCACCCCAAAGGAAACAGCAGAAATGAATGAACAAAAATGAGAGAAAAGAAAAATTATACATATAAATTCTTTTATTTTCCCTCACTCCTGATCACAGACGAGAATATGCCACATCTGCTCACATCCATACTCGAGCTGTTGTGTGCATACCTTACTAAGAGTTACAATGACCGACACAATAATTTGATTATTGAACAAAAGAAAGGGTAATTGACCTGAAAACAAGATGGCTGACTGCAGCAGATGATGAAATGCATGAACATGACACAGTCCCAAGGAACTGTAGGGCCACAGATTTTTGGGAGCAGGTGGGTGGGTGATGTCTAAGTGTTAAATCAGTTCTTAAGTAAACCAAAGCCAGGATACATGAAAAAAACAAAAAATCTTTCTGCTGAGAAGAAATGGAAATATGTCATATGTATAAGAGGTTACTGGGTACTGACACAGCCTAGAAATATCAGTTGGGGACTGATAGGTAAGTTTAGAAAATCTCTAGGTTAACTGAGACTTACTGATATCAGTGTGTCCTCTTAGTCAATTAAAGGCATTAACTTGATACATCAAATTCATCAATTGCTAAGAATGCAGAGTAAAGTCTCACAGCATTCATCACTTACTTAAACAGATTAATGTATGCTACGGTGAGGACTGTTATCCAAGCACAGGCTTGCTGAGGATCATTCATCCCAGGGATTACTGCCACTGAACGACCAGGGAAGTCTGCCGTTCCAGAAGTTAAGGCACGGATGAGGGCACAGTTTGTTTCTGCAGGCAAGGCAGCATGTGATGGTCCTGACATCAAAAGACTGTAGAGCGCTTGCATGGAACAAGTGTTGATGAGAGACATACCCAGCTGCATGATGGACAGGACGCACTCACACACACTCTGCCACAGAAAGAAACTAATGCTGATACTATACGTTATATTACCAACAATAATATGAACTCACAAACATCTTTACATATTCTATGTAACAATCAGGAAAAATCTGAAGTGACAGTGAACTAAATATTATGATGACTGAACATTACTTATTCACAACAGTCAAATACTAAAACCTCATTTTAAGTTGTAACACAAATTTTTTTCATAAATATTTGCCATATCCCACATCAGCGAGGTAGCGTCAATAAAAGATGACTGAGCCTTTGAGGGGAAAAATCCTCATTTGACCTCCTTCTTTGTTCCCTCCTTTAGAAAAAAAAATCAGTGGGTAGTATTTCCAGCCCCCAATCACACCTATTTAAGTTGCTTTCTATGACACGCACAGAATATGTGGGAAGTAATCTCTCTCCTCTATCTACAGACAAAAGAATGGCCCAACCCATCCACATACACATGTATATACATACATGTCCACAGATGCACATATACATACCTATACATTTCAATGTATACATACATATACATACACAGACATATACATATATACACATGTATGTAATTCATACTTGCTGCCTTTATTCATTCCCGTCACCACCCCACCACACATGAAATGACAACCCCCTACCTCCACACACACACTAGGTAGCGCGAGGAAAAGACAACAAAGACCACGTTCATTCACACTTAGTCTCTAGCTGTCGTGTATAATGCACCGAAACCACAGCTCCCTTTCCACATCCAGGCCCCACAAATCTTTCCATGGTTTACCCCAGACACTTCACATGCCCTGGTTCAATCCATTGGCATCACGTCGACCCCAGCATACCACATCGTTCCAATTCATTCTATTCCTTGCATGCCTTTCACCCTCCTGCATGTTCAGGCCCCAACCCCTCAAAATCTTTTTCATTCCATCCTTCCAACTACACTTTGGTCTCCCACTTCTAGTTCCCTCCACATCTGACACATATATCCTTTTTGTCAATCTTTCCTCATTCATTCTCTCCATGTGACCAAGCCATTTCAAAACATCCTCTTCTGCTCTCTCAACCACACTCTTTTTATTACCACGCATCTCTCTTACCCTTTCATTACTTACTCGATCAAACCACCTCACACTATATATTGTCATCACACATCTCATTTCCAACACATCCACCCTCCTCCGAACAACCCTATCTATAGACCACGCCTTGCAACCATATAACATTGTTGGAACCACTATTCCTTCAAACATACCCATTTTTGCTTTCCGAGATAATGTTCTTGCCTTCCACACATTCTTCAACGCTCCCAGAACTTTCACCCCCTCCCCCACCCTGTGATTCACTTCTGCTTCCATGGTTCCATCCGCTGCCAAATCCACTCACTGATATATAAAACACTTCACTTCCTCCACTTTTTCTCCATTCAAACTTAACTCCCAATTGACTTGTCCCCCAACCCTACTGTACCAAATAACCTTGCTCTTATTCACATTTACTCTCAAATTTCTTCTTTCACACACTTTACCAAACTCAGTCACCACCTTCTGCAGTTTCTCACATGAATCAGCCACCAGCGCTGTATCATCAGCGAACAACAACTGACTCACTTCCCAAGCCCTCTCATCCACAATAGACTGCATACTTGCCCCTCTCTCCAAAAATCTTGCATTCACCTCCCTAACAACCCCATCCATAAACAAATTAAACAACCATAGAGACATCATGCACCCCTGCCACAAACTGACATTGACTGGGAACAAATCACTTTTTTCTCTTCCTACTCGTACACATGCCTTGCATCCTCAATAAAAACTTTTCACTGCTTCTAGCAACTTGCCTTCCACACCATATACTCTTAATACCTTCCACAGAGCATTTCTATAAACTCTATCTTATGCCTTCTCCAGATCCATATATGCTACATACAAATCCATTTATTTTTCTAAGTATTTCTCACATACATTCTTCAAATCAAACACCTGATCCACACATCCTCTACCACTTCTGAAACCATACTGCTCTTCCCCAATCTGATGCTCTGTACATGCCTTCACCCTCTCAATCAATACCCTCCCATACAATTTCCCAGGAATACTCAACAAACTTTTACCTCTGTAATTTGAACACTCACCTTTATCCCCTTTGACTTTGTACAATGGCACTATGCATGCATTACGCCAATACTCAGGCACTTCACCATGAGCCATACATACACTGACTATCCTCACCAACCAGTCAACAACACAGTCACCCCCTTTTCTAATTAATCCCAGAACGTTCACTCTCTCGCCCACCCTATTACTAGATTCTGCTTCCATAGTTCCATTCATTGTCATGTCCCCTACCAGATAACTAAAGCACTTCATCACATATGAACAAATCATAAATGAACCATCTTACCTTCAACTGTTTTCTAGGGAAGGTCATAATGACTTGTCTAAGTAGAACAAGGGTGTGCAAGGCAGTTTTTGTGTCACCCATTTCACTGGAAGCTCGAAGCTGTGACACACAAAACTCTGCCACAGATCCAGCCCCTGGATGATTAAACTTGGGTACATCATCCCTCACCATGAATGAGGATGCCTTCAGGATGGCACTAATATTGTACTGTGCTGCTTTTCTAACCTGAAAATTTAGTGTTGAAAATAAAATTTCTAACTATAGCATATTAATGATAATAAAATGAACAAAAACAAAAACTAAAACACTAGAATAATCATAATTTCACATATGTGTACAAATTTTTACCTTTTTTAAGCCTAACTACTTCTCCCATCCTCGCAACGTAACAACAGGGACACTGGACATCAGTTTCACATATACACATCCACTCTCTATCATGTATAATGTACTAAAACCATAGCCAACCATCCACAGATATGCCCTCCAGACTATTCCACGGCTTACCTTGACTGCTTTGCATGTCCTGGTTCAGCTCACAGACAGCATGTCACCTTTCATATACCAAGTCAATCCAATTCATTCCATTTCATGCATTCCATTCATCTATGAAATGTTAAACCCTCATATGCCAAAGCGTCCTTCACTCCATTGCTCCATCTACCTCATAGTCGAAAGCAAAATTGTGAGGTAGACTGAACAATTTCATCATAGGAAGTATTTACAGAGAGTAAACTTTTTTCCATAACTGATCGCTGTTTCTCGCAGTGAGGTAGTGCCAGGAAAGAACAAAGACACATCCATTCACACACGCAAATACACACACACACATACTTGTGGTATGAGAAGCGTGGGAGGTGGGCAGATTAGAAAGGGTAGTGAGTGGTGGGATGAAGAAATAAGATTATTAGTGAAAGAGAAGAGAGAGGCATTTCGACGATTATAGCAGGGAAATAACGCAAATGACTGGGAGATGTATAAAAGAAAGAGGCAGGAGGTCAAGAGAAAGGTACAAGAGGTGAAAAAGAGGGCAAATGAGAGTTGGGGTGAAACAGTATCATTAAATATAGGGAGAATAAAAAGATGTTTTGGAAGGAGGTAAATAGAGTGCATATGACAAGGAAACAAATGGGAACATAAGTGAAGGGGGCTAATGGGGAGGTGATAACAAGTAGTGGTGATGTGAGAAGGAGAGGGAGTAAGTATTCTGAAGGTTTGTTGAATGTGTTTGATGATAGAGTGGCAGATATAGGGCATTTTGGTCGAGGTGGTGTGCAAAGTGAGAGGGTTAGGGAAAATGATTTGATAAACACAGAAGAGGTAGTAAAAGCTTTGTGGAAGATGAAGGCCAGTAAGGCAGAGGGTTTGGATGGTATTGCAGTGAAATTCATTAAAAAAGGGGGTGACTGTATAGTTGACTGGTTGGTAAGGTTATATAATGTATGTATGACTCATGGTGAGGTGCCTGAGGATTGGTGGAATGCTTGCATAGTACCAATGTACAAGGGCAAAGGGGATAAAATTGAATGCTCAAATTACAGAGGTATAAGTTTGTTGAGTATTTCTGTGAAATTATATGGGAGGGTATTGATTGAGAGGGTGAAGGCATGCACAGAGCATCAGACTGTGGAAGAGCAGTGTGGTTTCAGAAATGGTAGAGGATGTGTGGATCAGGTGTTTGAAGAATGTAAGTGAGAAATACTTAGAAAAGCAAATGGATTTGTATGTAGCATTTATGGATCTGGAGAAGGGACATGACAGAGTTGATAGAGACGCTCTGTGGAAGGTATTAAGAATATATGGTGTGAGAGGCAAGTTGTTAGAAGCATTGAAAAGGTTCTATCAAGGATGTAAGGCATGTGCACGAGTAGAAAGAGAGGAAAATGATTGGTTCTCAGTGATTGTTGGTTTGCGGCAGGGATTCGTGATGTCTCCATGGTTGTTTAATTTGTTTATGGATGGGGTTGTTAGGAAGGTGATTGCAAGAGTTTTGGAAAGAGTGGCAAGTATGCAGTCTGTTGTGGATGAGAGAGCTTGGGAAGTGAGTCATTTGTTGTTTGCTGATGATACAGCACTAAGAAAAGACAACAAAGGCCACATTTGTTCACACTCAGTCTCTAGCTGTCATGTATAATGCACCGAAACCACAGCTCCCTTTCCACATCCAGGCCCCACAAAACTTTCTATGGTTTACCACAGACACTTCACATGCCCTGGTTCAATCCATTGACAGCATGTCAACCCCAGTATACCACATCCTTCCAATTCACTCTATTCCTTGCACGCCTTTCACCCTGCACGTTAAGGCCCTGATTGCATTAATCTTTATCATCCCATCTTTCCACCTCCAATTTGGTCTCTCACTTCTCCTCATTCCCTCCAACTTTGACACATATATCCTCTTTGTCAATCTTTCCTCACTCATTCTCTCCAAGTGAACAAACCGTTTCAAAACACCCTCTTCTGCACTCTCAACCACACTCTTTTTATTACCACACATCTCTCTTACACTTCCATTACTCACTCGACCAAACCACCTCACACTACATATTTTCCTCGAAACTTCTCATTTCCAACACATCAACCCTCCTCCGCACAACCCTATCTATAGCCCACACCTCACAACCATATAACATTGATGGAAGCACTATTCCTTCAAACATTCCCATTTTTGCTCTCTAAGATAACGTTCTCGCCTGCCACACATTCTTCAATGCTCCCAGAGCCTTCACCCCCTCCCCCACCTGCTGACTCACTTCCGCTTACATGGTTCCGTCCGCTGCCAAATTCACTCCCAGGAATCTAAAGCACTTCACTTCCTCCACTTTTTCTCCATTCAAGCCTACCTCCCAATTGACTTGTCCGCCAACCCTACTTTACCAAATAACCTTGCTCTTATTCATACTTACTCTCAACTTTCTTCTTTCACACACTTTACCAAGCTCAGTCACCAGCTTCTGCAGTTTCTCACCCGAATCAGCCACCAGTGCTGTATCATCAGCAAACAACAACTGACTTACTTCCCAAGACCTCTCATCCACAACAGACTGCATACTTGCCCCTCTCTCCAAAATTCTTGCGTTCACCTACCTAACCAACCCATCCATAAACAAATTAAACAACCATGAAGACATCACGCACCCCTGATGCAACCGACATTCACTGGGAACCAATCACTTTCCTCTCTTCCTACTCGTACACATGCCTTACATCCTCAATAAAAACTTTTCACTGCTTCTAGCAACTTGCCTCCAACACCATATTCTCTTAATACCTTCCACAGAGCATCTCTATCAACTCTATCATATGCCTTCTCCAGATCCATAAATGCTACAAACAAATCCATCTGTTTTTCTAAGTATTAGTCACATACATTCCTCAAAACAAACACCTGAACCACACATCCTCTACCATTTCTGACACCACAATTCTCTTCCCCAATCTCATGCTCTATACATGCCTTCACCCTCTCAATCAATATCCTCCCATATAATTTCCCAGGAACACTAAACAAACTTATACCTCTGTAATTCAAACAATCACCTTTATCCCCCTTGCCTTTGTACAATGGCACTATGCATGCATTCTGCCAATCCTCAGGCACTTCACCATGAGCCATACATACACTGAATATCCTCACCAACCAGTCAACAACACAGTCACCCACTTTTTAATAAATTCCACTGCAATGCCATCCAAACATGCCGCCTAGCCGGCTTTCATCTTCCATGAAGCTTTCACTACCTCTCCTCTGTTTACAAAATCACTTTCCCTGACCCTCTTACTTCAGACACCACCTCGACCAAAACACCCTACATCTGCCACTCTGTCGTCTAACACATTCTACAAACCTTCAAAATACTCACTCCATCTCCTTCTCACATCACCACTACTTGTTATTACCTCCCCATTAGCCCCTTCATCTTTGTTCCCATTTGTTCTCTTGTCTTACACACTTTATTTACCTGCTTCCAAAACATCTTTTTATTTATATTTATTTTGCTTTGTCGCTGTCTCCCGCGTTAGCGAGGTAGCACAAGGAAACAGACGAAAGAATGGCCCAACCCACCCACATACACATGAATATACATACACGTCCACACACGCAAAATATACATACCTATATATCTCAATGTATACATATATATACACACACAGACATATACATATATACACATGTACATAATTCATACTCTCTGCCTTTATTCATTCCCATCGCCACCTCGCCACACAGGAAATAACAACCCCCTCCCCCCTCATGTGTGTGAGGTAGCGCTAGAAAAGACAATAAAGGCCACATTCTTTCACACTCAGTCTCTAGCTGTCATGTAATAATGCACCAAAACCACAGCTCCCTTTCCACATCCAGGCCCCACAGAACTTTCCATGGTTTACCCCAGACGCTTCACATGCCCTGGTTCAATCCATTGACACCACGTTGACCCAAGTATACCACATCCTTCCAATTCACTCCATTCCTTGCATGCCTTTCACCCTCCTGCATGTTCAAGCCCCGATCACTCAAAATCTTTTTCACTCCATCTTTCCACCTCCAATTACTTACTTGATCAAACCACCTCACACCACATATTGTCCTCAAACATCTCATTTCCAACACATCCACCCTCCTGTGCACAACTCTATCCATAGCCCACGCCTCGCAACCATACAACATTGTTGGAACCACTATTCCTTCAAACATACCCATTTTTGCTTTCTGAGATAATGTTCTCGACTTCCACACATTCTTCAAGGCTCCCAGAATTTTCGCCTCCTCCCCCACCCTATGATTCACTTCCGCTTCCGTGGTTCCATCCGCTGCCAAATCCACTCCCAGATATCTAAAACACTTCACTTCCTCCAGTTTTCTCCATTCAAACTTACCTCCCAAAACATCTTTTTATTCTCCCTAAAATTTAATGATACTATCAATCAACTCTCATTTGCCCTCTTTTTCACCTCTTGCACCTTTCTCTTGACCTCCTGCCTCTTTCTTTTATACATCTCCCAGTTATTTGCACTATTTCCCAGCAAAAATCGTCCAAATGCCTCTCTCTTCTCTTTCACTAACAATCTTACTTCTTTATCCCACCGCTCACTACCCTTTCTAATCTGCCCACCTTCCACGCTTCTCATTCCACACACATCTTTTGCACAAGCCATCACTGCTTCCCTAAATACATCCCATTCCTCCCCCACTCCCCTATGTCATTTGCTCTCACCTTTTTCCATTCTGCACTCAGTCTCTCCTGGTACTTCCTCACACAAGTCTCCTTCCCACGCTCACATACTCTCACCACTCTCTTCACCCCAATTTTCTCTTCTTTTCTGAAAACCTCTACAAATCTTGACCTTCGACTCCACAAGATAATGATCAGACATCCCTCCAGTTGCACCTCTCAGCACATTGACATCCAAAAGTTTCTCTTTCATGCACCTATCAATTAACACATAATCCAATAACGCTCTCTGGCCATCTCTCTTGCTTACATACATATACTTATGTATACCTCTCTTTTTTAAACCAGGAATTCCCAATCATCAGTCTTTTTCCAGCACACAAATCTACAAGCTCTTCACCATTTCCATTTACAACACTGAACAACCCTACAACACTGAACAACCCATGTATGTCAATTATTCCCTTAAGTGCCACATTACTCACCTTTGTATTCAAATCATCCATTTCTATAATCCAGTCTCACGCATCAAAACTGCTAACTCACTCACTCAGCTGCTCCCAAAACACTTGCCTCTCATGATCTTTCTTCTCATGCCCAGGTGCATAGGCACCAATAATCACCCACCTCTCTCCATCCACTTTCAGTTTTACCCATATCAATCTAGAGTTTACTTTCTTACACTATATCACATACATCCACAACTCCTGTTTCATGAGTATTGCTACTCCTTCCTTTGCTCTTGTCCTCTCACCAACCCCTGACTTTACCCACAAGACATTCAAAAACCGCTCTTCCCTATTACCTTTGAGCTTCGTTTTACTCAAAGCCAAAACATCCAGGTTCCTTTCCTCAAACATATTACCTATCTCTCCTTTTTTCTCATCTTGGTTACATCCACACACATTTAGACACCCCAATCTGAGCCTTCAAGGAGGAAGAGCAATCCCCGCATGACTCTGTTTCCCTTTTTAAAAAGTTAGAATACAAGGAGGGGAGGGTTTCTAGCCCCCTGTCCCTTTTCGTCGCCTTCTAAGTTCTATGACACATGGGGAATGTGTGGGAAGTATTCTTTCTTCCCAATATGTATTTTCATTATACTTTGTCGCTGTCTCCTGCGTCACCGAGGTAGCGCAAGGAAGCAGACGAAAGAATGGCCTAACCCACCCACATACACATGTATATACATACAAGTCAACACACGCACATATGTATACCTATATATGTTGGAAAGATCACAATTTTGCGTGTGATCATGATACAGGAATACCTATACATCTCAATGTATACATATATATACAAACACAGACATCTTTTCTTTCTTTCATACTATTCGCCATTTCCCGCATTAGCAAGGTAGCGTTAAGGACAGAGGACTGGGCCTTTGAGGGAATATCCTCACCTGGCCCCCTTCTCTGTTCCTTCTTTTGGTAAATTAAAAAAAAAAACGAGAGAGGAGGATTTCCAGCCACCCACTCCCTTACCATCTAGTCGCCTTCTACGACACGCAGGGAATACATGGGAAGTATTCCTTGACCCCCATCCCCAGGAATACACAGACATATACATATATAAACATGTACATAATTCATACTGACTGCCCTTATTCATACTTGTCGACACCCCGCCACACATGAAATGACAACCCCCTCCCCCACCTGTGCGCAAGGTAGCTCTAGGAAAAGAACACAAAGGCCACATTCGTTCACACTCAGTCTCTAGCTGTCATGTATAATGCACCAAAACCACAGATCCTTTTCCACATCCAGGCCCCACACAACTTTCCATGGTTTACCCCAGACGCTTCACATGCCCTGGTTCAATCCATTGACAGCATGTCGACCCAAGTATACCACATCCTTCCAATTCACTCTATTCCTTGCATGCCTTTCACCCTCCTGCACGTTCAGGCCCCGATCACTCAAAATCTTTTTCACTCCATCTTCCTACCTCCAATTTGGTCTCCCACTTCTCCTCGCTCCCACTACCTCTGACACATAAATATTCTTTGTCAATCTTTCCTCACTCATTCTCTCCATGTGACCAAACCATTTCAAAACGCCCTCTTCTGCTCTCTCAACCACACTCTTTTCATTACCACACATCTCTCTTACTCTTTCATTACTTACTCGATCAAACCACCTCACCACATATTGTCATCAAGCATCTCATTTCCAGCACATCCACCCTCCTCTGCACAACTCTATCTATAGCCCACGCCTCGCAACCATATAACCTTGTTGGAACCACTATTCCTTCAAACATACCCATTTTTGCTTTACAAAATAACGTTCTTGACTTCAACACATTTTTCATCGCTCCCAGAACTTTCCCCCCCTCCCCCACCTTATGATTCACTTCCGCTTCCATGGTTCCATCTGCTGCCAAATCCATTCCCAGATATCTAAAACACTTCACTTCCTCCAGTTTTTCTCCATTCAAACTTACCTCCCAATTGACTTGTCCCTCAACCCTACTGTACCTAATAACCTTCCTCTTCATGTTCAGAAGAGCAACCTAAGTACTTAGGAATTTAATCTTAAGAATTTCAGTTGGCCCTCATGACCACCAAAAACACAACAGGTCAGTGCCTGTGTCGATCTTAGGTTCAGGAGAGCATCCCAAATTACTAGAGTATTGTATCACAAGAACTTCATTTGGCTTCCATGACCCCCTTAAACACCACAGGTCCGTACCTGTGTCGATTTTATGTTCAGGAGAGCAACCCAAAGTACTTGGTTATTTCATGTCAAGAACTTCATTCGGCCCCCATGACCACAAAAAACACCACAGGTCCATACCTGTGTCGATTTTAGGTTCAGGAGAGCACCCTGCAATATTTAGGTTTTTAATCTCAAGAACTTCATTTGCCCTTATGACCACCTAAAACACCACAGGTCTGCACCTGTGTTGATTCTAGGTTCAGGAGAGCAACCCAAATTACTTAGGTATTTTATTTTAAGAACTTCATTCAGATCTTATAACCACATTAAACACCACAGGTCCATACCTGTGTTGATTTTAGATTCAGGAGAGCACACCGAATTACTTGGGTATTTTATCTCAAGAACCTCATTTGGCCCCCATTAACCCCATAAACACCACAGGTCCGTACCTGTGTCGATTTTAGGTTCAGGAGAGCACCAAAAAGTACTTGGGTATTTTATGTCAAGAAATTCATTTGGCCCCCATGACCCCCTTAAACACCATAGATCCGTACCTGTGTCGATTTTAGGCTCAAGAGACCACCCAAAATTACTTGGGTATTTTATCTCAAGAACTTCATTTGGCCCCAATGACCCCCCTTAAACACCACAGGTCCGTACCTGTGTCAATTTTAGGTTCAGGAGAGCAACCTAAAGTACTTGGGTATTTTATCTCAAGAACTTCAGTCGGCCCCTATGACCACCAAAAACACCACAGATCCGTACTTATGTTGATTCTAGGTTCAGGAGAGCAACCCAAGTACTTAGGAATGTAATCTCAAGAACTTCAGTTGGCCCTCATGACCCACAAAAATACCACAGATCCATACCTGTGTCGATTTTAGGTTCAGGAGAGCACCCCAAATTACTTGAGCCTTTTATCACAAGAACTCCATTTGGCTCCCATGACCCCCTTAAACACCACAGGTCCGTACCTGTGTCGATTTTACGTTCAGGAGAGCAACTGAAAGTACTTAGGTATTTTATCTCAAGAACTTCATTCAGTCCCCATGACCACCAAAAACACCACAGGACCGTACCTGTGTCGATTTGAGGTTCAGGAAAGCACCCCAAATTACTTGAGTATTTTATCTCAAGAAATTCATTTGGCTCCCATGACCCCCTTAAACACCACAGGTCCGTACCTGTGTTGATTTTAGGTTCAAGAGAGCAACCCAAAGTACTTGGGTACTTTATCTCAAGAACTTCTTTCGGCCCCATGACCATTAAAGAAAACACAGGTCGGTACCTGTGTCGATTTTAGATTCACGAGAGCACACCAAAATATTTAGGTATTTAATCTCAAGAACTTCATTTGGTCCTTATGACCACCTAAAACACCACAGGTCCATACATGTGTTGATTCTAAGTTCAGGAGAGAAACCACAATTACTTAGGTATTTTATTTCAAGAACTTTATTCGGACTTTATGACCACCTAAAACACCACAGGTCCGTACCTGTGTTGATTTTAGGTTCAGGAGAGCACACCGAATTACTTGGGTATTTTATCTCAAGAACCTCATTTGGCCCCCAAGAACCCCATAAACATCACAGGTCCGTACCTGTGTCGATTTTAGGTTCAGGAAAGCACCCAAAAGTACTTGGGTATTGTATCTCAAGAACTTCATTTGGCCCACATGACCCCCTTAAACACCATAGGTCCGTACCTGTGTCGATTTTAGGCTCAGGAGACCACCCAAAATTACTTGGGTATTTATCTCAAGAACTTCAGTCAGCCCCAATGACCACCAAAAACACCACAAGTCCGTACCTGTATCAATTTTAGGTTCAGGAGAGCAACCCAAAGTACTTGGGTATTTTAACTCAAGAACATCAGTCAGCCCCCATGACCACCAAAAACACGACAAGTCTGTACCTGTGTCAATTTTAGGTTTAGGAGAGCAACCGAAAGTACTTGGGTATTTTATCTCAAGAACATCAGTCGGCCCCCATGACCACCAAAAACACCACAGGTCCGTACCTGTGTCGATTTTAGGCTCAGGAGACCACCCAAAATTACTTGGATATTTTATCTCAAGACCTTCAGTTGGCCCCAATGACCACCAAAAACACCACAAGTAAGTACCTGTGTCAATTCTAGGTTCAGGAGAGAAGCCCAAAGTACTTAGGTATTTTATCTCAAGAACATCAGTCGGCCCCCATGACCACCAAAAACACCACAAGTCCGTACCTGTGTCAATTTTAGGTTCAGGAGAGCAACCCAAAGTACTTGGGTATTTTATCTCAAGAACTTCATTTGGCTTCCATGACCCCCTTAAACACCACAGGTCTGTACCTGTGGCAATTTTTGGTTCAGGAGAGCAACCCAAAGTACTTGGGTATTTTATCTCAAGAACTTCAGTCAGCCCCCATGACCACCAAAAACACCACAGATCTCTACTTGTGTTGATTCTAGGTTCAGGAGAGCAACCCAAGTACTTAGGTATTTAATCTCAAGAACTTCAGTCGGCCCCCATGACCCCCAAAAACACCACAGGTCCGTACCTGTGTCAATTTTAGGTTCAGGAGAGCAACCTAAATTACTTGAGTCTTTTATCTCAAGAACTTCATTTGGCTCCCATGACCCCCTTAAACACCACAGGTCCGTACTTGTGTCAATTTTATGTTCAGGAGAGCAACCGAAAGTACTTGGGTATTCTATCTCAAGAACTTCATTCGGCCCCCATGACCACCAAAAACACCATAGGTCCGTACCTGTGTCGATTTGAGGTTCAGGAGAGCAACCCAAATTACTTGAGTATTTTATCTCAAGAAATTCATTTGTCGACCATGACCCCCTTAAACACCACAGGTGTTGATTCTAGGTTCAAGAGAGCAACCCAAAGTACTTGGGTACTTTATCTCAAGAACTTCCTTTGGCCCCCATGACCATCAAAAACAACACAGGTCCATACCTGTGTCGAATTTAGATTCAGGAGAGCACCCCAAAATATTTAGGTATTTAATCTAAAGAACTTCATTTGGCCCTTATGACCACCTAAAACACCACAGTTCCGTACCTGTGTTGATTCTAGATTCATGAGAGAAACCCCAATTACTTAGGTATTTTATTTCAAGAACTTCATTCGGACCTTATGACCACCTAAAACACCACAGGTCTGTACCTGTGTCGATTTTAGGTTCAGGAAAGCACCCAAAAGTACTTGGGTATTTTATCTCAAGAACTTCATTTGGCCCCAAAGACCCCCTTAAACACCATAGGTCCGTCCATACCTGTGTTGATTTTAGGCTCAGGAGACCACCCAAAATTACTTGGGTATTTTATCTCAAGAACTTCAGTCGGCCCCAATGACCCCCTTAAACACCACAGGCCCTTACCTGTGTCGATTTTAGGCTCAGGAGACCACCCAAAATTACTTGGGTATCTTATCTCAAGAACTTCAGTCTGCCCCAATGACCCCCTTAAACACCACAGGTCCGTACCTGTGTCACTTTTAAGTTCAGAGAGCAACCCAAAGTCCTTGGGTATTTTATCTCAAGAACATCAGTCGGCCCCCATGACCACCAAAAACACCACAGGTATGTACCTGTGTCGATTTTAGGTTCAGGAGAGCACCCCAAATTACTTGGGTATTTTATCTCAAGAACTTCATTTGGCTTCCATGACCCCCTTAAACACCACAGGTCCGTACCTGTGTCAATTTTAGGTTCAGGAGACCAACCCAAAGTACTTGGGTATTTTATTTCAAGAACTTCAGTCGGCCCCCATGACCACCAAAAACACCACAGATCCGTACTTATGTTGATTCTAGGTTCAGGAGAGCAACCCAAGTACTTAGGTATTTAATCTCAAGAACTACAGTTGGCCCTCATGACCCCCCAAAACACCACAGGTCCGTACCTGTGTCGATATGAGGTTCAGGAGAGCAACCCAAATTACTTGAGTCTTTTATCTCAAGAACTTCATTTGGCTCCCATGACCCCCTTAAACACCACAGGTCCGTACCTGTGTCAATTTTATGTTCAGGAGAGCAACCAAAAGCACTTGGGTATTCTATCTCAAGAACTTCATTCGGCCCCCATGACAACCAAAAATACCACAGGTCCGTACCTGTGTCGATTTGAGGTTCAGGAGAGCACCCCAAATTACTTGAGTATTCTATCTCAAGAAATTTATTTGGCGACCATGACCCCCTTAAACACCCCAGGTCCGTACCTGTGTTGATTTTAGGTTCAAGAGAGCAACCCAAAGTTCTTGGGTACTTTATCTCAATAACTTCCTTCGGCCCCCATGACCATCAAAAACAACACAGGTCCGTACCTGTGTCGAATTTAGATTCAAGAGAGCACCCCAAAATATACAGGTAATTAATCTCAAGAACTTCATTTGGCCATTATGACAACCTAAAACATCACAGGTCCGTACCTGTGTTGATTCTAGGTTCAGGAGAGAAACCCCAATTACTTAGGAATTTTATTTCAAGAACTTCTTTCGGACCTTATGACCACCTAAAACACCACAGGTCCGTACCTGTGTTGATTTTAGGTTCAAGAGAGCACCCCGAATTACTTGGGTATTTTGTCTCAAGAACTTCACTTGGCCCCTAATGAACCGCTTAAACACCACAGGTCCGTACCTGTGTCGATTTTAGGTTCAGGAGAGCACACAAAAGTACTTGGGTATTTCATCTCAAGAACTTCATTTGGCCCCTATGACCCCCTTAAACACCATAGGTCTGTACCTGTGTCGATTTTAGGTTCAGGAGAGCATCCCAAATTAATTGGATATTTTATCTCAAGAACTTCATTTGGCTAACATGACCTCCTTAAACACCACAGGTCTGTACCTGTGTCGATTTTAGGTTCAGGAGAGGAACCCAAAGTACTTGGGAATTTTATCTCAAGAACTTCATTTGGCTCCCCTGACTCCCTTAAACACCACAGGTCCGTACCTGTGTCGATTTAAAGGTTCAGGAGAGCACCCGCAAATATTTAGGTATTTTATCTCAAGAACTTCATTTGGCTCACATGACTCCCTTAAACACCACAGTTCCGTACCTGTGTCGATTTTAGGTTGAGGAGACCAACCCAAAGTACTTGGGTATTTTATCTCAAGAACTTCAGTCGGCCCCTATGACCACCAAAAACACAACAGGTCCGTACTTGTGTTGACTCTAGGTTCAGGAGAGCAACCCAAAGTACTTAGGTATCTTATCTCAAGAACTTCAGTTGGCAGTCATGACCACCAAAAACATCACAGGTGTCGATTTTAGGTTCAGGAGAGGACCCGATATTACTTCATTATTTTATCTCGAGAATTTCATTTGGCTCCCATGACCCTCTTAAACACCACAGGTCCGTCTGTACTTGTGTCGATTTTAGGTTCAGGAGAGCAACTCAAATTACTTGGGTATTTTCTCTCAAGAACTTCAATCGGCCCCCATGACCATCAAAAACACCACAGGTCCGTACCTGTGTCAATTTTAGGTTCAGGAGAGCACCCCGAAATATTTAGGTATTTTATTTCAAGAACTTCATTTGGCCCTTATGACCACCTAAAACACCACAGGTCCGTACCTGTCTTGATTCTAGATTCAGGAGAGCAACCCGAATTACTTGGGTATTTTATCTCAAGAACTTCATTTGGCCCCATGAACTGCTTAAACACCACAGGTCCGTACCTGTGTCAATTTTAGGTTAAGGAGAGCAACCCTAAGTACTTGGGTGTTTATGTCAAGAAATTTATTCAGCCCCCATGACCACCAAAAACCCCACATGTCTGTACCTGTGTCGATTTTCTGTTCAGGAGAGCACCCGAAATACTTAGGTATTTCATCTCAAGAACTTCATTTGGCCCTTATAACCACCTAAAACACCACAGGTCCATACCTGTGTTGATTCTAGGTTCAGGAGAGCAACCCAAAGTACTTAAGTATTTTATTTCAAGAACTTCATTCGGAACTTATGATCACCTAAAGCACCACAGGTCTGTACCTGTGTTAATTTTAGGTTCAGGAGAGCACCCCAAATTACTTGAGTATTTCATCTCAAGAACTTCATTTGGCTCCCATGACCCCCATAAACACCACAGGTCTGTACCTGAGTCCATTTTATGTTCAGGAGTGCACCCAAAAGTACTTGGGTATTTTCTCTCAAGAACTTCATTTGGCCCCCATGACCGACTTAAACACCACAGGTCCGTACCTGTATCGATTTTAGGCTCAGGAGAGCACCCAAAATTACTTAGGTATTTTATCTCGAACTTCATTTCGCCCCGATGACCCCCTTAAACACGCCAGGCCCATACCTGTGTCAATTTTAAGTTCAGGAGACCAACACAACGTACTTCGGTATTTTATCTCAAGAACTTTATTTGGCCCCCAGGACCACCAAAAACACCACAGGTCCGTACCTGTGTCGATTTTAGGCTCAGGAGAGCACCCCAAATTCCAAGGGTATTTTATCTCAAGAACTTCATTTGGCTTCCATGACCCCCTTAAACACAACAGGTCCGTACCCATGTCGATTTTAGGTTCAGGAGACCAACCCAAAGTACTTGGGTATTTTATTTCATGAACTTCAGTCGGCCACCATGACCACCAAAAAAACCACAGGTCCGTACTTCTGTTGATTCTAGGTTCAGGAGCGCAACCCAAGTACTTAGGTATTTAATCTCAAGAACTTCAGTTGGCCCTCATGACCACCAAAAACACCACAGGTCCGTACCTGTGTCAATTTTAGGTTCAGGAGAACACTCCAAATTACTTGAGTATTTTTCCTCAAGAACTTCATTTGGCTCCCATGACCCCCTTAAATACCACAGATCCGTACCTGTGTCAATTTTAGGTTCAGGAGAGCAACCCAAATTACTTAGGTATTTTATGTCAAGAACTTCATTCAGCCCCCATGACCACGAAAAACACCACAGGTCCGTACCTGTGTCGGTTTTAGGTTCAGAAGAGCACCCCGAATTATTTAGGAATTTTATCTCAAGAACTTCATTTGGCCCTTATGACCACCGAAAACACCACAGGTCTGTACCTATGTTGATTCTACGTCCAGGAGAGCACCCCAAATTACTTAGAAAATTCATTTCAAGAACTTCATTCGGACCTTATGACCACTTAAAACAAAACAAGTCCATACCTGTGATGATTTTAGGTTCAGGAGTGCACCCCGAATTATTGGGTATTTTATCTCAAGAACTTCATTCGGCCCCCATGACCACCAAAAACACCACAGATCCGTACCTGTGTCGATTTTAGGTTCAGGAGAGCACCCCAAATTACTTGGGTATTTTATCTCAAGAACTTCATTTGGCTCCCATGTTCCCCTTAAACACCAAACGTACGTACCTGTGTCGGTTTTAGGTTCAGGAGAGCAAGCCAAATTACTTGGGTATTTTATCTCAAGAACTTCAGTCGGCACCCATGACCATCAAAAACACCACAGGTCCGTACCTGTGTCGATTTTAGGCTCAGGAGAGCACCCCGAAATATTTAGGTATTTTATCTCAAGAAATTCATTTTGCTCACATGACTCCCTTAGACACCACAGGTCCATACCTGTGTTGATTTTAGTTTCAGAAGAGCAACCCAAAGTACTTGGGTATTTTACCTCAAGAACTTCAGTCGGCCCCCATGACCACCAAAAACACCACAGGTCCGTACCTGTGTTGATTCTAGGTTCAGGAGAGCAACCCAAAGTACTTAGGTATTTAAACTCAAGAACTTCAGTTGGCCATAATGACCACCAAAAACACCACAGGTCCATACCTGTGTCGATTTTAGGTTCAGGAGAGCACCCCAAATTACTTGAGTATTTTATCTCGAGAACTTCATTTGGCCCCGATGACGCCCTTAAACACCACAGGTGTCGATTTTAGGTTCAGGAGAGCAACCCAAAGTACTTGGGTATTTTATCTCAAGAACTTCAGTCGGCCCCCATGACCACCTAAAACACCACAGGTCCGTCCCTGTGTGAATTTTAGGTTCAGGAGAGCACACCGAAATATTTAGGTATTTCATCTAAAGAACTTCAGTTGGCCCTTATGACTACCTAAAACACCAAAGGTCCGTACCTGTGATGATTCTAGGTTCAGGAGAGCAACACAAATTACTTAGGTATTTTATTTCAAGAACTTCATTCGGACCTAATGACCACCTAAAACACCACAAGTCCGAACCTGTGTTGATTTTAGGTTCAGGAGAGCACCCCGAATTACTTGGGTATTTTATCTCAAGATCTTCATTCGGCCCCATGACCACCAAAAACACCACAGGTCCGTACCTGCGTCGATTTTTGGTTCAGGAGAGCACCCAAAATTACTTGGGTATTTTATCTCAAGAACTTCATTTGCCTCGCATGACTCCCTTAAACACCACAGGTCTGTACCTGTGTCGATTTTAGGTTCAGGAGAGCAACAAAAAGTACTTGGGTATTTTATCTCAAGAACTTCAGTCGGCCAACATGACCATCAAAAACACCACAGGTCCGTACTTGTGTTGATTCTAGGTTCAGGAGAGCAACCGAAAGTACTTAGGTATTTAATCTTAAGAACTTCAGTAGGCTGTCATGACCACCAAAAACACCACAGATCCATACCTGTGTCGATTTTGGGTTCAGGAGAGCACACCAAATTACTTGAGCATTTTACATCAAGAACTTCATTTGGCTCCCATCACCCTCTTAAACACCACAGGTCCGTCCGTACCTGTGTCGATTTTAGGTTCAGGAGAGACACCCAAAGAACTTGGGTATTTTATTTCAAGAACTTCATTCGGCCCCCATGACCATCAAAAACACCATAGGTCCGTACCTGTGTCGATTTTAGGTTCACAAGAGCACCCCGAAATATTTAGATATTTTATCTCAAGAACTTCAGTTGGCCCTTACAACCACCTAAAACACCACAGGTCCGTACCTATGTCAATTTGAGGTTCAGGAGAGCACCTAAAATTACTTGAGTATTTTATCTCAAGAAATTCATTTGCCTCCCATGACCCCGTTAAACGTTTAACCACAGATCCATACCTGTGTCAATTTTAGGTTCAGGAAAGCACCCCAAAGTATTTGGGTATTCTATCTCAAAAACTTCATTTGGCCCCCATGACCATCAAAAAAACCACAGGTCCATACCTGTGTCAATTTTAGGTTCAGGAGAGCACCCCAAAATATTTAGGTATTTTAACTCAAGAACTTCATTTGGCCCCCATGACCATCAAAAACACCACAGATCCGGACCTGTGTCGATTTTAGGTTCAGGAGAGCACACCAAAATATCTAGGTATTTTATCTCAAGAACTTCATTTGGCCCTTATGACCACCTAAAACACCACAAGGTCCATACCTGTGTTGATTCTAGGTTCATGAGAGCAACACAAATTACTTAGGTATTTTATTTCAAGAACTTCATTCGGACATTATGACCACCTAAAACACCACAGGTGTTGATTTTAGGTTCAGGAGAGCACCCCGAATTACTTGGGTATTTTATCTCAAGAACTTTAATCGGCCCCCATGACCATCAAAAACAATACACGTCCATACTTGTGTTGATTCAAGGTTCAGGAGAGCAAACCAAAGTACTTAGGTATTTAATCTCAAGAACTTCATTTGGCCATCATGACCACCAAAAACACCACAGATCCATACCTGTGTCGATTTTAGGTTCAGGAGAACACTCCAAATTACTTGAGCATTTTATCTCAAGAACTTCATTCACAATCTTAAACACCACAGGTCCGTACCTGTGTCGATTTTAGGTTCAAGAGAGCAACCCAGAGAAATTGGATATTTTATCTCAAAAACTTCATTCGGCCCCCATGACCATCAAAACACCACAGGTCCGTACCAGAATCGATTTTAGGTTCAGGAGAGCACCCAAAAGTAATTGGGTATTTTATCTCAAGAACTTCATTTGGCCCCAATGACCCCCTTAAACACCATAGGTCCATACCTTTGTCAATTTTAGGCTCAGGAGACCACCCAAAATTACTTGGGTATTTTATCTCAAGAAATTCATTTGGCCCCGATGAACCCCTTAAACACCACAGATCCGTACCTGTGTCGATTTTAGGTTCAGGAGAGCAACCCAAAGTACTTGGGTATTTTATCTAAACAACTTCAGTCGGCCCCCATGACCATCAAAAACACCACAAGGCCATACCTGTGTTGATTCTAGGTTCAGGAGAGCAACCCAAATTACTTAGGTATTTAATATCAAGAACTTCAGTTGGCCGTCATGACCACAAAAAACACCACAGGTCCGTACCTGTGTCAATTTTAGGTTCACGAGAGCACCCGAAATTACTTGAGTATTTTACCTCGAGAACTTCATTTGGCTCCCATGACCCTCTTAACCACCACAAGTCCATACCTCTGTCAATTTTAGGTTCAGGAGAGCACCCCGAAAATTTTAGGTATTTTATCTCAAGAACTTCATTTGGTCACCATGACCATCAAAAACACCACAGGTCCATACCTGTGTCGATTTTAGGTTCAGGAGAGCACCCCGAAATATCTAGGTATTTTATCACAAGAACTTCAGTTGGCCCTTATGACCACCTAAAACACCAAAGGACCGTACCTGTGTTGATTCTAGGTTCATGAAAGCAATCCAAATTACTTACGTATTTTATTTCAAGAACTTCGTTCGGACCTTATGACCACCTAAAACACCACAGGTCCGTACCTGTGTTGCTTTCAGGTTCAGGAGAGCACCCCGAATTACTTGAGTATTTTATCTCAAAACTTCATTCGACCCCCATGACCACCAAAAACACCACGTTCGTACCTGTGTTGATTTTAGGTTCAGGAGAGCACCCCAAATTACTTGGGTATTTTATCTCAAGAACTTCATTTAGCTCCCATTACCCCCTTAAACACCACAGGTCCATACCTGTGTCGATTTTAGGTTCAGGAGAGGAATCCAAAGTGCTTAGGTATTTTATCTCAAAAACTTCATTTGGCCCCAATGACCATCAAAAACACCATAGGTCCGTACCTGTGTTGATTTTAGGTTCAGGAGAGCAACCCAAATTACTTAGGTATTTAATATCAAGAACTTCAGTTGGCCGTCATGACCACAAAAAACACCACAGGTCCGTACCTGTGTCGATTTTAGGTTCACGAGAACACCCGAAATTACTTGAGTATTTTACCTCGAGAACTTCATTTGGCTCCCATGACCCTCTTAACCACCACAAGTCCGTGCCTGTGTCAATTTTAGGTTCAGGAGAGCACCCCGAAATATTTAGGTATTTTATCTCAAGAACTTCATTTGGTCACCATGACCATCAAAAACACCACAGGTCCGTACCTGTGTCGATTTTAGGTTCAGGACAGCACCCCGAAATATCTAGGTATTTTATCTCAAGAACTTCAGTTGGCCCTTATGACCAACTAAAACACCACAGGACCGTACCTGTGTTGATTCTAGGTTCATGAGAGCAATCCAAATTACTTACGTATTTTATTTCAAGAACTTCGTTCGGACCTTATGACCACCTAAAACACCACAGGTCCGTACCTGTGTTGATTTCAGGTTCAGGAGAGCACCCCGAATTACTTGGGTATTTTATCTCAAAACTTCATTCGCCCCCATGACCACCAAAAACACCACAGGTTCGTACCTGTGTTGATTTTAGGTTCAGGAGAGCACCCTAAATTACTTGGGTATTTTATCTCAAGAACTTCATTTCGCTCCCATTACCCCCTTAAACACCACAGGTCCATACCTGTGTCGATTTTAGGTTCAGGAGAGGAATCCAAAGTGCTTGGGTATTTTATCTCAAAAACTTCATTTGGCCCCAATGACCATCAAAAACACCACCTGTGTTGATTTTAGGTTCAGGAGAGCACCCCAAATTACTAAGGTATTTTATCTCAAAAAATTAATTTGGCTCCCATGACCCCCTTAAACACCACAGGTCCGTACCTGTGGCGATTTTAGGTTCATGAAAGCATCCCAAAGTACTTGGGTATTTTATCTCAAGAACTTCATTCGGCCACCATGACCATTAAAAATACCACAGGTCCGTCCGTACCTGTGTTGATTTTAGGTTCAGGAGAGCAACAGAAAGTACTTGGGTATTTTATCTCAAGAACTTCATTCGGCCCTCACGGCCATCAAAAACACCACAGGTCCGTACCTGTGTTGATTTTAGGTTCAGAAGAGCACCCCGAAATATTTAGCTATTTTATCTCAAGAACTTCAGTTGGCCCTTATGACCACCTAAAACAACACAGGTCCGTACCTGTGTCGATTTGAGGTTCAGGAGAGCACCCCAAATTACTTGAGTATTTTATCTCAAGAAATTCATTTATCTCCCATGACCCCCTTAAACACCACAGGTCCGTACCTGTGTCAATTTTAGGTTCAGGAGACCACCCGATATATTTAGGTATTTTATCTCAAGAACTTCATTTGGCCCCCATGACCATCAAAAACAACACAGGTCTGTACCTGTGTCGATTTTAGGTTCAGGAGAGCACACCGAAATATCTAGGTATTTTATTTCAAGAACTTCATTTGGCTCTTATGACCACCAAAAACACCAAAGGTCCGTACCTGTGTTGATTCTAGGTTCATGAGAGCAACCCAAATTACGTATTTTATTTCAAGAACTTCGTTCGGACCTTATGACCACCTAAAACACCACAGGTCCGTACCTGTGTTGATTTTAGGTTCAGGAGAGCATCCCGAATTACTTGGGTATTTTATCTCAAGAACTTCATTCGACCCCCATGACCACCAAAAACACCACAGGTTCGTACCTTTGTCGATTTTAGGTTCAGGAGAATACCCTAAATTACTTGTGTATTTTATCTCAAGAAGTTCATTTAGCTCCCATGACCCCCTTAAACACAACAGGTCCGTAACTGTGTTGATTTTAGGTTCAGGACAGCATCCCAAATTACTTGAATATTTTATCTTGAGAACTTCATTTGGCTCCAATTACCCCCTTAAACACCACAGGTCCGTACCTGTGTCGATTTTAGGTTCAGGAGAGGAACCCAAAGTGCTTGGGTATTTTATCTCAAGAACTTCATTTGGCACCCATGACCCCCTTAAACACCATAGGTCCATACCTGTGTTGAGTTTAGGCTCAGGAGAGCACCCAAAATTACTTGGGTATTTTATCTCAAGAAATTCATTTGGCCCCCATGAACCCCATAAACACCACAGGCCCATACTGGTGTCGATTTTAGGTTCAGGAGAGCAACCCAAAGTACTTGGGTATTTTATCTCAAGAACTTCAGTCGGCCCCCATGACCATCAAAAACACCACAAGGCCATACCTGTGTTGATTCTAGGTTCAGGAGAGCAACCCAAATTACTTAGATATTTAATATCAAGAACTTCAGTTGGCCGTCATGACCACAAAAAACACCACAGGTCCATACCTGTGTCGATTTTAGGTTCACGAGAGCACCCGAAATTACTTGAGTATTTTATCTCAAGAACTTCATTTGGCTCCCATGACCCCCTTAAACACCATAAGTCCGTACCTGTGTCGATTTTAGGTTCAAGAGAGCAACCCAGAGAAATTGGATATTTTATCTCAAAAACTTCATTCGGCCCCCATGACCATCAAAACACCACAGGTCCGTACCAGAATCGATTTTAGGTTCAGGAGAGCACCCAAAAGTAATTGGGTATTTTATCTCAAGAACTTCATTTGGCCCCAATGACCCCCTTAAACACCATAGGTCCATACCTTTGTCAATTTTAGGCTCAGGAGACCACCCAAAATTACTTGGGTATTTTATCTCAAGAAATTCATTTGGCCCCGATGAACCCCTTAAACACCACAGATCCGTACCTGTGTCGATTTTAGGTTCAGGAGAGCAACCCAAAGTACTTGGGTATTTTATCTAAACAACTTCAGTCGGCCCCCATGACCATCAAAAACACCACAAGGCCATACCTGTGTCGATTCTAGGTTCAGGAGAGCAAACCAAATTACTTAGGTATTTAATATCAAGAACTTCAGTTGGCCGTCATGACCACAAAAAACACCACAGGTCTGTACCTGTGTCGATTTTAGGTTCACGAGAGCACCCGAAATTACTTGAGTATTCTACCTCGAGAAATTCATTTCGCTCCCATGACCCTCTTAACCACCACAAGTCCATACCTCTGTCAATTTTAGGTTCAGGAGAGCACCCCGAAAAATTTAGGTATTTTATCTCAAGAACTTCATTTGGTCACCATGACCATCAAAAACACCACAGGTCCGTACCTGTGTCGATTTTAGGTTCAGGAGAGCACCCCGAAATATCTAGGTATTTTATCTCAAGAACTTCAGTTGGCCCTTATGACCACCTAAAACACCACAGGACCGTACCTGTGTTGATTCTAGGTTCATGAGAGCAATCCAAATTACTTACGTATTTTATTTCAAGAACTTCGTTCGGACCTTATGACCACCTAAAACACCACAGGTCCGTACCTGTGTTGCTTTCAGGTTCAGGAGAGCACCCCGAATTACTTGGGTATTTTATCTCAAAACTTCATTCGACCCCCATGACCAACTAAAACACCACAGGTTCGTACCTGTGTTGATTTTAGGTTCAGGAGAGCACCCCAAATTACTTGGGTATTTTATCTCAAGAACTTCATTTGGCTCCCATTACCCCCTTAAAAACCACAGGTCCATACCTGTGTCGATTTTAGGTTCAGGAGAGGAACCCAAAGTGCTTAGGTATTTTATCTCAAAAACTTCATTTGGCCCCAATGACCATCAAAAACACCACAGGTCCGTACCTGTGTTGATTTTGGGTTCAGGAGAGCAACCCAAATTACTTAGGTATTTAATATCAAGAACTTCAGTTGGACGTCATGACCACAAAAAACACCACAGGTCCGTACCTGTGTCGATTTTAGGTTCACGAGAGCACCCGAAATTACTTGAGTATTTTACCTCGGGAACTTCATTTGGCTCCCATGACCCTCTTAACCACCACAAGTCGGTACCTGTGTCAATTTTAGGTTCAGGAGAGCACCCCGAAAAATTTAGGTATTTTATCTCAAGAACTTCATTTGGTCACCATGACCATCAAAAACTCCACAGGTCCGTACCTGTGTCAATTTTAGGTTCAGGAGAGCACCCCGAAATATCTAGGTATTTTATCTCAAGAACTTCAGTTGGCCCTTATGACCACCTAAAACACCACAGGACCGTACCTGTGTTGATTCTAGGTTCATGAGAGCAATCCAAATTACTTACGTATTTTATTTCAAGAACTTCGTTCGGACCTTATGACCACATAAAACACCACAGGTCCGTACCTGTGTTGATTTCAGGTTCAGGAGAGCACCCCGAATTACTTGGGTATTTTATCTCAAAACTTCATTCGACCCCCATGACCAACAAAAACACCACAGGTTCGTACCTGTGTTGATTTTAGGTTCAGGAGAGCACCCCAAATTACTTGGGTATTTTATCTCAAGAACTTCATTTGGCTCCCATTACCCCCTTAAACACCACAGGTCCGTACCTGTGTCGATTTTAGGTTCAGGAGAGGAATCCAAAGTGCTTGGGTATTTTATCTCAAAAACTTCATTTGGCCCCAATGACCATCAAAAACACCACAGGTCCGTACCTGTGTTGATTTTAGGTTCAGGAGAGCACCCCAAATTACTAAGGTATTTTATCTCAAAAAACTAATTTGGCTCCCATGACCCCCTTAAACACCACAGGTCCGTCCATACCTGTGTCGATTTTAGGTTCAGGAGAGCAACAGAAAGTACTTGGGTATTTTATCTCAAGAACTTCATTCGGCCCTCACGACCATCAAAAACACCACAGGTCTGTACCTGTGTTGATTTTAGGTTCAGAAGAGCACCCCGAAATATTTAGCTATTTTATCTCAAGAACTTCAGTTGGCCCTTATGACCACCTAAAACAACACAGGTCCGTACCTGTGTCGATTTGAGGTTCAGGAGAGCACCCCAAATTACTTGAGTATTTTATCTCAAGAAATTCATTTATCTCCCATGACCCCTTTAAACACCACAGGTCCGTACCTGTGTCAATTTTAGGTTCAGGAGACCACCCAATATATTTAGGTATTTTATCTCAAGCACTTCGTTTGGCCCCCATGACCATCAAAAACACCACAGGTCTGTACCTGTGTCGATTTTAGGTTCAGGAGAGCACACCGAAATATCTAGGTATTTTATCTCAAGAACTTCATTTGGCTCTTATGACCACCAAAAATACCAAAGGTCCATACCTGTGTTGATTCTAGGTTCATGAGAGCAACCCAAATTACGTATTTTATTTCAAGAACTTCGTTCGGACCTTATGACCACCTAAAACACCACAGGTCCGTACCTGTGTTGATTTTAGGTTCAGGAGAGCATCCCGAATTACTTGGGTATTTTATCTCAAGAACTTCATTCGACCCCCATGACCATCAAAAACACCACAGGTTCGTACCTTTGTCGATTTTAGGTTCAGAAGAATACCCTAAATTACTTGGGTATTTTATCTCAAGAAGTTCATTTAGCTCCCATGACCCCCTTAAACACAACAGGTCCGCACCTGTGTTGATTTTAGGTTCAGGACAGCATCCCAAATTACTTGAATATTTTATCTTGAGAACTTCATTTGGCTCCAATTACCCCCTTAAACACCACAGGTCCGTACCTGTGTCGATATTAGGTTCAGGAGAGGAACCCAAAGTGCTTGGGCATTTTATCTCAAGAACTTCATTTGGCACCCATGACCCCCTTAAACACCATAGGTCCATACCTGTGTTGAGTTTAGGCTCAGGAGAGCACCCAAAATTACTTGGGTATTTTATCTCAAGAAATTCATTTGGCCCCGATAAACCCCATAAACACCACAGGTCCATAGTGGTGTCGATTTTAGGTTCAGGAGAGCAACCCAAAGTACTTGGGTATTTCATCTCAAGAACTTCAGTCGGCCCCCATGACCATCAAAAACACCACAAGGCCATACCTGTGTCGATTCTAGGTTCAGGAGAGCAACCCAAATTACTTAGATATTTAATATCAAGAACTTCAGTTGGCCGTCATGACCACAAAAAACACCACAGGTCCATACCTGTGTCGATTTTAGGTTCATGAGAGCACCCGAAATTACATGAGTATTTTATCTCAAGAACTTCATTTGGCTCCCATGACCCCCTTAAACACCATAAGTCCGTACCTGTGTCAATTTTAGGTTCAGGAGAGCACCCCGAAATATTTAGGTATTTTATCTTAATAACTTCATTTGGCCCCCATGAACATAAAAAACACCACAGGTCCGTACCGTTGTCGATTTTAGGTTCAGGAGAGACACCCCAAAATATCTAGGTATTTTATCTCAAGAACTTCATTTGACCCTTATGACCACCTAAAACACCACAGGACTGTACCTGTGTTGATTCTAGGTTCATGAGAGCAATTCAAATTACTTACGTATTTTATTTCAAGAACTTCATTCGACCCCTATGACCACCAAAAACACCACAAGTTCATACCTATGTTGATTTTAGGTTCAGGACAGCACCCCAAATTACTTGGGTATTTTATCTCAAGAACTTCATTTAGCTCCCATTACCCCCTTAAACATCACAGGTCCGTACCTGTGTCGATTTTAGGTTCATGAGAGCATCCCAAAGCACTTGGGCATTTTATCTCAAGAACTTCATTCGGCCACCATGACCATCAAAAACACCACAGGTCCGTACCTGTGTCGATTTTAGGTTCAGGAGAGCAACCCAAAGTACTTGGGTATTTTATGTCAAGAACTTCATTCGGCCCCCATGACCATCAAAAACACCACAGGTCAATTTTAGGTTCAGAAGAGCACCCCGAAATATTTAGGTATTTCATCTCAAGAACTTCAGTTGGCCCTTATGACCACCTAAAACACCAAAGGTCCGTACCTGTGTCGATTTGAGGTTCAGGAGAGCACCCCAAATTACTTGAGTATTTTATCTCAAGAAATTCATTTGTCTCCCATGACCCCCTAAAACACCACAGGTCCGTACCTGTGTCGATTTTAGGTTCGGGAGAGCACCACCAAATATTTAGGTATTTTATCTCAACAACTTCATTTCGCCCCCATGACCATCAAAAACAACACAGGTCCGTACCTGTGTCAATTTTAGGTTCAGGAGAGCACCCTGAAATATCTAGGTATTTTATCACAAGAACTTCATTTGGCTCTTATGACCACCTAAAACACCACAGGTCTGTACCTGTGTTGATTCTAGGTTCATGAGAGCAACCCAAATTACTTAAGTATTTTATTTCAAGAACTTCGTTCGGACCTTATAACCACCTAAAACACCACAGGTCCGTACCTGTGTTGATTTTAGGTTCAGGAGAGCACCCCGAATTACTTGGGTATTTTATCTCAAGAACTTCATTCGATCCCCATAACCACCAAAAACACTACAGGTTCGTACTTGTGTCGATTTTAGGTTCAGGAGAGCACCCTAAATTACTTGGGTATTTTATCTCAAGAAGTTCATTTCGCTCCCATGACCCCCTTAAACACCACACGTCCATACATGAGTTGATTTTAGGTTCAGGATAGCACCCCAAATTACTTGAGTATTTTATCTCAAAAACTTCAGTCAGCCCCCATGACCATCAAAAACACCACAGGTCCGTACCTGTGTCGATTTTAGGTTCACGAGAGCACCCCGAATTACTTGGGTATCTTATCTCAAGAAATTCATTCGACCCCGATAACCACCAAAAACACCACAGGTGTTTTTGGTTCAGGAGAGCACCCCAAATTACTTGGGTATTTTATCTCAAGAACTTCATTTGGCTCCCATGACCCCATTAAACACCACAGGTCAGTACCTGTGTCGATTTTAGGTCCAGGAGAGCAACCCAAAGTACTTGGGTATTTTATCTCAAGAACTTCATTTGGCCCCCATGACCATCAAAAACACCACAGGTCAGTACCTGTGTCGACTTTAGGTTCAGGATAGCACCCTAAATTACTAGGGTATTTTATCTCAAGAAATTCATTTGGCTCCCATGACCCCCTTAAACACCACAGGTCCGTACCTGTGTCGATTTTAGGTTCAGGAGAGCATCCCAAAGTACTTGGGTATTTTATCTCAAGAACTTCATTTGGCCACCATGACAATCAAAAACACCACAGGTCCGTACCTGTGTCGAATTTAGGTTCAGGAGAGCAACCCAAAGTACTTGGGTATTTTATCTCAAGAACTTCATTCGGCCCTCATGACCATCAAAAACACCACAGGTCCGTACCTGTGTCGATTCTAAGTTCAGAAGAGCACCCCAATATATTTAGGTATTTTATCTCAAGAACTTCAGTTGGCCCTTATGACCACCTAAATCAACACAGGTCCATACCTGTGTCGATTTAAGGTTCAGGAGAGCACCCCAAATTACTTGAGTATTTTATCTCAAGAAATTCATTTGTCTCCAATGACCCCCTTAAACACCACAGGTCCGTACCTGTGTCGACTTTAGGTTCAGGAGAGCACACCGAAATATTTAGGTATTTTATCTCAAGAACTTCATTTCGCCCCCATGACCATCAAAAACACCACAGGTCCGTACCTGTGTCGATTTTTGGTTCAGAAGAGCACTCCGAAATATTTAGGTATTTTATCTCAAGAACTTCATTTGGCTCTTATGACCACCTAAAACACCATAGGTCCGTACCTGTGTTGATTCTAGGTTCATGAGAGCAACCCAAATTACTTACGCATTTTATTTCAAGAACTTCGTTCGGAACTCATGATCACCTAAAAATCCATAGGTCCGTACCTGTGTCGATTTTAGGTTCAGAAGAGCATCACAAAGTACTTCGGTATTTTATCTCAAGAACTTCATTCGGCCCCCAAGACCGTCAAAAACAAAACAGGTCCGTACCTGTGTCGATTTTAGGTTCAGGATAGCAACCCAAAGTACTTGGGTATTTTATTTCAAGACCTTCATTTGGCCCCCATGACTATCAAAAACACCACAGGTCCGTACCTGTGTCGATTTTAGGTTCAAAAGAGCACCGCGAAATATTTAGGTATTTTATCTCAAGAACTTCAGTTGGCCCTTATGACCACCTAAAACACCACAGGTCCGTACCTGTGTCAATTTGAGGTTCAGGAGAGCACCCCAAATTACTTGAGTATTTTATCTCAAGATATTCATTTGTCTCCCATGACCCCCTTAAACACCACAGGTCCGTACCTGTGTCGATTTTAGGTTCAGGAGAGCACCACCAAATATTTAGGTATTTTATCTCAACAACTTCATTTCGCCCCCATGACCATCAAAAACACCACAGGTCTGTACCTGTGTTGATTTTAGGTTCAGGAGAGCACCCCGAAATATCTAATAATTTTATCTCAAGAACTTCCTTTGGCTCTTATTACCACCTAAAACACCACAGGTCTGTACCTGTGTTGATTCTAGGTTCATGAGAGCAACCCAAATTACGTATTTTATTTCAAGAACTTCGTTCGGACCTTATGACCACCTTAAACACCACAGGTCCGTACGTGTGTTGATTTTAGGTTCAAGAGGGCATCCCGAATTACTTGCATATTTTATGTCAAGAACTTCAATCGACCTCCATGACCACCAAAAACACCACAGGTTCGTACCTTTGTCGATTCTAGGTTCAGGAGAGCACCCCAAATTACTTGGGTATTTTATCTCAAGAAGTTCATTTAGCTCCCATGACCCCCTTAAACACAATAGGTCCGTACCTGTGTTGATTTTAGGTTTAGGAGAGCACCCCAAATTACTTGAATATTTTATCTTGAGAACTTCATTTGGCTCCCATGACCCTCTTAAACACCACAGATCTGTACCTGTGTCAATTTTAGGTTCAGGAGAGCACCCAAATTACTCGGGTATTTTATCTCAAGAACTTCATTTGGCTGCCATTACCCCCTTAAACAACACAGGTCCGTACCTGTGTCGATTTTAGGTTCAGAAGAGGAACCCAAAGTGCTTAGGTATTTTATATCAAGAACTTCATTAGGCCCCCATGACCATCAAAAACACCACAGGTCCGTATCTGTGTTGATTTTAGGTTCAGGAGAGCACCCCAAATTACTAAGGTATTTTATCTCAAAAAATTCATTTGGCTCCCATGACCCCCTTAAACACCACAGGTCCGTACCTGTGCCGATTTTAGGTTCAGGAGAGCATCCCAAAGTACTTGGGTATTTTATCTCAAGAACTTCATTCGGCCACCATGACCATCAAAAACACCGCAGGTCCGTACCTGTGTCGATTTTAGTTTCAGGAGACCAACCCAAAGTACTTAGGTATTTTATCTCAAGAACTTCATTCGGCCCTCATGACCATCAAAAACACCACAGGTCCGTACCTGTGTTGATTTTAGGTTCAGAAGAGCACCCCAAAACATTTAGGTATTTTATTTCAAGAACTTCAGTTGGCCCTTACGACCACCTAAAACAACACAGGTCCGTACCTGTGTCGATTTGAGGTTCAGGAGACCACCCCAAATTACCTGAGTATTTTATCTCAAGAAATTCATTTGTCTCCCATGACCCCTTTAAACACCACAGGTCCATACCTCTGTCGATTTTAGGTTCAGGAGAGCACCCCGAAATATTTAGATATTTTATCTCAAGAACTTCATTTCGCCACCATGACCATCAAAAACAACACAGGTCCGTACCTGTGTTGATTTTAGGTTCAGGAGAGCACCCCAGAAATATCTAGGTATTTTATCTCAAGAACTTCATTTGGCTCTTATGACCACCTAAAACACCACAGGTCCGTACCTGTGTTGATTCTAGGTTCATGAGAGCAACCCAAATTACTTAAGTATTTTACTTCAAGAACTTCGTTCGGACCTTATAACCACCTAAAACACCACAGGTCCGTACCTGTGTTGATTTTAGGTTCAGGAGAGCACCCCGAATTACTTGGGTATTTTATCTCAAGAACTTCATTCGATCCCCATAACCACCAAAAACACTACAGGTTCGTACTTGTGTCGATTTTAGGTTCAGGAGAGCACCCTAAATTACTTGGGTATTTTATCTCAAGAAGTTCATTTCGCTCCCATGACCCCCTTAAACACCACACGTCCATACATGAGTTGATTTTAGGTTCAGGATAGCACCCCGAATTACTTGAGTATTTTACCTCAAAAACTTCAGTCAGCCCCCATGACCATCAGAAACACCACAGGTCCGTACCTGTGTCGATTTTAGGTTCACGAGAGCACCCCGAATTACTTGGGTATCTTATCTCAAGAAATTCATTCGACCCCGATAACCACCAAAAACACCACAGGTGTTTTTGGTTCAGGAGAGCACCCCAAATTACTTGGGTATTTTATCTCAAGAACTTATTTTGGCTCCCATGACCCCATTAAACACCACAGGTCACTACCTGTGTCGATTTTAGGTCCAGGAGAGCAACCCAAAGTACTTGGGTATTTTATCTCAAGAACTTCATTTGCCCCCATGACCATCAAAAACACCACAGGTCAGTACCTGTGTCGACTTTAGGTTCAGGATAGCACCATAAATTACTAGGGTATTTTATCTCAAGAAATTCATTTGGCTCCCATGACCCCCTTAAACACCACAGGTCCGTACCTGTGTTGATTTTAGGTTCAGGAGAGCATCCCAAAGTACTTGGGTATTTTATCTCAAGAACTTCATTTGGCCACCATGACAATCAAAAACACCACAGGTCCATACCTGTGTCGAATTTAGGTTCAGGAGAGCAACCCAAAGTACTTGGGTATTTTATCTCAAGAACTTCATTCGGCCCTCATGACCATCAAAAACACCACAGGTCCGTACCTGTGTCGATTTTAGGTTCAGAAGAGCACCCCAATATATTTAGGTATTTTATCTCAAGAACTTCAGTTGGCCCTTATGACCACCTAAAACAACACAGGTCCATACCTGTGTCGATTTAAGGTTCTGGAGAGCACCCCAAATTACTTGAGTATTTTATCTCAAGAAATTCATTTGTCTCCCATGACCCCCTTTAACACCACAGGTCCGTACCTGTGTCGACTTTAGGCTCAGGAGAGCACACCGAAATATTTAGGTATTTTATCTCAAGAACTTCATTTCGCCCCCATGACCATCAAAAACACCACAGGTCCGTACCTGTGTCGATTTTAGGTTCAGGAGAGTACCCCGAATTACTTGGGTATTTTATCTCAAGAACTTCATTCGACCATGACCACCAAAAACACCACAGGTTCGTACCTATGTCGATTTTAGGTTCAGGAGAGCACCCAAAATTCCTTGGGTATTTTATCTCAGGAACTTCATTTGGCTCCCATGACCCCATTAAACACCACAGGTCCGCACCTGTGCCGATTTTAGGTTCAGGAGAGCAACCCAAACTACTTGGGTATTTTATAATACCTAAGTAATTTGTGTTGCTCTCATGAACCTAGAATCAACACAAATACTGTCCTGTGGTGTTTTATGTGGTCATAAGGGCCTGTGGTGTTTTTGATTGTCTTGGCGAACCAAATAAAGTTCTTGAGATAAGATACCTAAATATTTCGGGGTGCTCTCCTGAACCTAAAATTGACACAGGTACGGACCTGTGGTGTTTAGGGTCATGGGAGACAAATGAATTTCTCAAGATAAAATACTCAAGTAATTTAGGGTGCTCTCCTGAACCTCAAATCGACAGAGGTACGGACCTATGGTGTTTTAGGTGTTCATAAGGGCCAACTGAAGTTCTTGAGATAAAATATCTAAATATTTCGGGGTGCTCTTGTGAACCTAAAATCGACACGGGTACGAACCTGTGGTGTTTTAGGTGGTCATGAGGGCCAAATGAAGTTCTTGAGATGAAATACCTAGATATTTCTTGGTGCTCTCCTGAACCTAAAATCGACACAGGTACGGACCTGTGGTGTTTTTGATGGTCATGGGGGCCAAATGAAGTTCTTGAGATAAAATACCCAAGCACTTTGGGATGCTCTCCTGAACCTAAAATCGACACAGGTACGGACCTGTGGTGTTTAAGGGGGTCATGGGAGCCAAATGAATTTCTTGAGATAAAATACTCAAGTGATTTGGGGTGCTCTCCTTAGCTACAAATCAACACAGGTACGGATCTGTGGTGTTTTAGGTGGTCGTAACGGCCAACTGAAGTTCTTGAGATAAATTACCTAAATATTTCGGAGTGCTCTTTTGAACCTAGAATCAGCACAATTACGGATCTGTGGTGTTTTTGGTGGTCATGGGGGCCGACTGAAGATAAAATACCCAAGTACTTTGGGTTGCTCTGGTGAACCTAAAATCGACACATATACGGACCTGTGGTGTTTAAGGGAGTCATGTGAGCCAAATGAAGTTCTTGAGATAAAATACCCTAGTAATCTGGGGTGCTCGCCTGAACCTAAAATTGACACAGGTACGAACCTGTGGTGTTTTTGATGGTCATGGGGGCCAAATGAAGTTCTTGAGATAAAATATCCAAGTACTTTGGGTTCCTATCCTGAACCTAAAATCGACACAGGTACTGACCTGTGGTGTATAAGGGGGTCATGGGAGCCAAATGAAGTTCTTGAGATAAAATATCCAAGTAATGTTGGGTGCTCTCCTGAACTTAAAATTGACACCTGTGGTGTTTTTGATGGTCATGGGGGCCGACGGAAGTTCTTGACATAAAATACCCAAGTAATTTTGGGTGCTCTCCTGAACCTAAAATCGACACAGGTACGGACCTGTGGTGTTTTTGATGGTCATGGGGGCCGACTGAAGTTTTTGAGATAAAATACCCAAGTAATTCGGGGTGCTCTCCTGAACCTAAAATCAACACAGGTACGGACCTGTGGTGTTTTAGGTGGTCATAAGGTCCGAATGAAGTTCTTGAAATAAAATACCTAAGTAATTTGTGTTGCTCTCATGAACCTAGAATCAACACAGGTACTGACCTGTGGTGTTTTATGTGGTCATAAGGGCCGAATGAAGTTCTTGAGATAAAATACCTAGATATTTCGAGGTGCTCTCTTGAACCTAAAATCGACACAGGTATGGACCTGTGGTGTTTTTGATGGTCTTGGGGAACCAAATAAAGTTCTTGAGATAAGATACCTAAATATTTCGGGGTGCTCTCCTGAACCTAAAATTGACACAGGTACAGACGTGTGGTGTTTAAGGGGGTCATGGGAGACAAATGAATTTCTTGAGATAAAATACTCAAGTAATTTAGGTTGCTCTACTGAACCTCAAATCGACACAGGTACGGACCTATGGTGTTTTAGGTGTTCATAAGGGCCAACTGAAGTTCTTGAGATAAAATACGTAAATATTTCGGGGTGCTCTTGTGAACCTAAAATCGACACAGGTACAGACCTGTGGTGTTTTAGGTGGTCATAAGGGCCAAATGAAGTTCTTGAAATGAAATACCTAGATATTTCGTGGTGCTCTCCTGAACCTAAAATCGACACAGGTACGGACCTGTGGTGTTTTTGATGGTCATGGGGGCCAAATGAAGTTCTTGAAATAAAATACCCAAGCACTTTGGGATGCTCTCCTGAACCTAAAATCGACACAGGTACGGACCTGTGGTGTATAAGGGGGTCAAGGGAGCCAAATGAATTTCTTGAGATAAAATACTCAAGTGATTTGGGGTGCTCTCCTTAACTTCAAATCGACACAGGTACATACCTGTGGTGTTTTAGGTGGTCGTAACGCCCAACTGAAGTTCTTGAGATAAATTACCTAAATATTTCGGGGTGCTCTTTTGAACCTAGAATCAGCACAATTACGGATCTGTATCGATTTGAGGTTCAGGAGAGCACCCTAATTTACTTGAGTATTTTATCTCGAGATATTCATTTGTCTCCCATGACCCCCTTAAACACCACACGTCCGTACCTGTGTCAATTTTAGGTTCAAGAGAGCACCCCGAAATATTAAGGTACTTTATCTCAAGAACTTCATTTGGCCCCAAGACCATCAAAAACACCACAGGTCCATACCTGTGTCGATTTTAGGTTCAAGAGAGCACCCCGAAATATCTAGGTATTTTATCTCAAGAACTTCATTCGGCCCTTATGACCACATAAAACACCACAGATCAGTACCTGTGTTGATTCTAGGTTCATGATAGCAACACAAATTACTTAGGTATTTTATTTCAAGAACTTCATTCGGACCTTATGACCACCTAAAACACCACAGGTCCGTACCTGTGTCGATTTTAGGTTCGGGATAGGAACCCAAAGTACTTGGGTATTTTATCTCAAGAACTTCATTTGGCCCCCATGACCATCAAAAACACCACAGGTCCGTACCTGTGTCGATTTTAGGTTCAGGAGATCACCCCAAATCACTAGGGTATTTTATCTCAAGGACTTCATTTGGCTCACATGACTCCCTTAAACACCACAGGTCCGTAACTGTGTTGATTTTAGGTTCAGGAGAGCAACATAAAGTAATTGGGTATTTTATCTCAAGAACTTCAGTCAGCACCCATGACCATCAAAACCGCCACAGGTACGTACCTGTGTCGATTTTAGGTTCAGGCGAGCACCCCGAAATATTTAGGTATTTTATCTCAACAACTTCATTTGGCTAACATGACTCCCATAGACACCACAGGTCCGTATATGTGTCGATTTTAGGTACACCAGAGCAACCCAAAGTACTTGGGTATTTTATCTCAAGAACTTCAGTCGGCCCCCATGACCACCAAAAACACCACAGATCCGTAATTTTGCTGATTCTAAGTTCAGAAGAGCACCCCGAAATATTTAGGTAATATATATCAAGAACTTCAGTTGGCCGTTACGACAACCTAAAACACCACAGGTCCGTACCTGTGTCGCTTTGAAGTTAAGGAGAGCACCCCAAAATCACTTGAGTATTTTATCTCAAGAAATTCATTTGGCTCCCATGACCCCCTTAAACACCACAGGTCCGTACCTGTGTCGATTTTAGGTTCAGGAGAGAATCCCAAAGTGCTTGGGTATTTTATCTCAAGAACTTCATTTGGCCCCCATGACCATCAAAAACACCACAGGTCCGTACCTGTGTCGATTTTAGGTTCAGGAGAGCATCACGAAATATTTACGTATCTCATCTCAAGAACTTCATTTGGCCCTTATGACCACCTAAAACACCACAGGTCAGTACCTGTGTTGATTCTAGGTTCATGAGATCAAAACAAATTACTTAGGTATTTTATTTCAAGAACTTCATTCGGACCTTATGACCACCTAAAACACCACAGGTCCGTACCTGTGTTGATCTTAGGTTCAGGAGAGCACCCCAAATTACTTGGGTATTTTATCTTAAAAACTTCAGTCGGCCCCCATGACCATCAAAAACACCACAGGTCCGTACCTGTGTCAATTTTAGGTTCAGGAGAGCACCCCAAATTACTTGGGTATTTTATCTCAAGAATTCATTTGGCTCCCATGACCCCCTTATACACCACAGGTCCGTACCTGTGTCGATTTTAGGTTCAGGATAGGAACCCAAAGTACTTGGATATTTTATCTCAAGAACTTCATTTGGCCCCCATGACCATCAAAAACACCACAGGTCCGTACCTGTGTCGATTTTAGGTTCACAAGAGCACCCCAAATTACTAGGGTATTTTATCTCAAGAACTTCATTTGGCTAACATGACTCCCTTAAACACCACAGGCCCGTAACTGTGTTGATTTTAGGTTCAGGAGAGCAACCCAAAGTAATTGGGTATTTCATCTCAAGAACTTTAGTGAGCCCCCATGACCATCAAAAACGCCACAGGTCCGTACCTGTGTCGATTTTAGGTTCAGGCGAGCACCCTGAAATATTTAGGTATTTTATCTCAAAAACTTCATTTGGCTAACATGACTCCCATAGACACCACAGGTCCGTATATGTGTCTATTTTAGGTTCACCAGAGCAACCCAAAGTACTTGGGTATTTTATCTCAAGAACTTCAGTCGGCCCCCATGACCACCAAAAACACCACAGATCCATAATTGTGCTGATTCTAGGTTCAAAAGAGCACCCCGAAATATTTAGGTAATTTATCTCAAGAAGTTCAGTTGGCCGTTACGACCACCTAAAACACCACAGGTCCGTACATGTGTCGATTTGAAGTTAAGGAGAGCACCCCATATCACTTGAGTATTTTATCTCAAGAAATTCATTTGGCTCCCATGACCCCCTTACACACCACAGGTCCGTACCTGTGTCAATTTTAGGTTCAGGAGAGCATCCCAAAGTGCTTGGGTATTTTATCTCAAGAACTTCATTTGGCCCCCACGACCATCAAAAACACCACAGGTCCATACCTGTGTCGATTTTAGGTTCAGGAGAGCACCACGAAATATCTAGGTATTTCATCTCAAGAACTTCATTTCGCCCTTATGACCACCTAAAACATCACAGGTCCGTACCTGTGTCAATTTCAGGTTCAGGAGAGCAACCTAAATTACTTGAGTATTTTATCTCAAGAAATTTATTTGTCTCCCATGACCCCCTTAAACACCACAGGTCCGTACCTGTGTCAATTCTAGGCTCAGGAGAGCACCCCAAAATATTTAGGTATCTTATCTCAAGAACTTCATTTGGTCCCCCAAGACCATCAAAAATAACAAAGGTCCATACCTGTGTCGATTTTACGTTCAAGAGAGCACCCCGAAATATCTAGGTATTTTATCTCAAGAACTTCATTCGACACTTATGACCACATAAAATAACACAGGTCAGTACCTGTGTTGATTCTAGGTTTATGAGAGCAACACAAATTACTTAGGAATTTTATTTCAAGAACTTCATTCGGACCTTATGACCACATAAACACCACAGGTCTGTACCTGTGTTGATTTTAGGTTCAGGAGAGCACCACGAATTACTTGGGTATTTTATCTCAAGAACTTCATTTGGCCCCCATGACCATCAAAAACACAACAGGTCCGTACCTGTGTCGATTTTAGGTTCAGGAGAGCACCCAAAATTACTTGAGTATTTTATCTCAAGAAAATCATTTGTCTCCCATGACTCCCTTAAACACCACAGGTGTTTTATGTTCAGGAGAGCACTCCGAAATATTTAGGTATTTTATCTCAAGAACTTCATTTGGCCCCCAAGACCATCAAAAATACCACAGGTCCATATCTGTGTTCATTTTAGGTTCAGGAGAGCACCCCGAAATATCTAGGTATTTTATCTCAAGAACTTCATTTGGCCCTTATTTTTTTTTTATACTTTGTCGCTGTCTCCCACGTTTGCGAGGTAGCGCAAGGAAACAGACGAAAGAAATGGCCCAACCCCCCCCCATACACATGTACATACACACGTCCACACACGCAAATATACATACCTACACAGCTTTCCATGGTTTACCCCAGACGCTTCACATGCCTTGATTCAATCCACTGACAGCACGTCAACCCCGGTATACCACATCGCTCCAATTCACTCTATTCCTTGCCCTCCTTTCACCCTCCTGCATGTTCAGGCCCCGATCACACAAAATCTTTTTCACTCCATCTTTCCACCTCCAATTTGGTCTCCCTCTTCTCCTCGTTCCCTCCACCTCCGACACATATATCCTCTTGGTCAATCTTTCCTCACTCATTCTCTCCATGTGCCCAAACCATTTCAAAACACCCTCTTCTGCTCTCTCAACCACGCTCTTTTTATTTCCACACATCTCTCTTACCCTTACGTTACTTACTCGATCAAACCACCTCACACCACACATTTTCCTCAAACATCTCATTTCCAGCACGTCCATCCTCCTGCGCACAACTCTATCCATAGCCCACGCCTCGCAACCATACAACATTGTTGGAACCACTATTCCTTCAAACATACCCATTTTTGCTTTCCGAGATAATGTTCTCGACTTCCACACATTTTTCAAGGCTCCCAAAATTTTCGCCCCCTCCCCCACCCTATGATCCACTTCCGCTTCCATGGTTCCATCCGCTGACAGATCCACTCCCAGATATCTAAAACACTTCACTTCCTCCAGTTTTTCTCCATTCAAACTCACCTCCCAATTGACTTGACCCTCAACCCTACTGTACCTAATAACCTTGCTCTTATTCACATTTACTCTTAACTTTCTTCTTCCACACACTTTACCAAACTCAGTCACCAGCTTCTGCAGTTTCTCACATGAATCAGCCACCAGCGCTGTATCATCAGCGAACAACAACTGACTCACTTCCCAAGCTCTCTCATCCCTAACAGACTTCATACCTGCCCCTCTTTCCAAAACTCTTGCATTTACCTCCCTAACAACCCCATCCATAAACAAATTAAACAACCATGGAGACATCACACACACCTGCCGCAAACCTACATTCACTGAGAACCAATCACTTTCCTCTCTTCCTACACGTACACATGCCTTACATCCTCGATAAAAACTTTTCACTGCTTCTAACAACTTGCCTCCCACACCATATATTCTTAATACCTTCCACAGAGCATCTCTATCAACTCTATCATATGCCTTCTCCAGATCCATAAATGCTACAAACAAATCCATTTGCTTTTCTAAGTATTTCTCACATACATTCTTCAAAGCAAACACCTGATCCACACATCCTCTACCACTTCTGAAACCGCACTGCTCTTCCCCAATCTGATGCTCTGTACATGCCTTATGACCACCTAAAACACCACAGGTCCATACCTGTGTTGATTCTAGGTTCATGAGAGCAACACAAATTACATAGGTATTTTATTTCAAGAACTTCATTCGGACCTTATGACCACCTAAAACACCACAGGTCCGTACCTGTGTCGATTTTAGGATCAGGATAGGAACCCAAAGAACTTGGGTATTTTATCTCAAGAACTTCATTTGGCCCCCATGACCACCTAAAACACCATAGGTCCGTACCTGTGTCGATTTTAGGTTCAGAGGAGCACCCTGAAATATTTAGGTATTTTATCTCAAGAACTTCAGTTGGCTCTTATGACCACCTAAAACACAACAGGTCCGTACCTGTGTCGATTTGAGGTTCAGGAGAGCACCCCAAAGTACTTGAGTATTTTATCTCAAGAAAATCATTTGTCTCCCATGACACCCTTAAACACCACAGGTGTTTTAGGTTCAGGAGAGCACCACGAAATATCTAGGTATTTCATCTCAAGAACTTCATTTGGCCTTTATGACCACCTAAAACACCACAGGTCCGTACCTGTGTCTATTTTAGGTTCACAAGAGCACCCCGAAATATTTAGGAATTTTATCTCAAGAATTTCAGTTGGCCCTTATGAACACCTAAAACACCATAGGTCCGTACCTGTGTCGATTTGAGGTTCAGGAGAGCACCCTAAATTACTTGAGTATTTTATCTCAAGAAATTTATTTGTCTCCCATGACCCCCTTAAACACCACAGGTCCGTACCTGTGTCGATTTTAGGTTCACAAGAGCACCCCGAAATATTTACGTATTTTATCTAAAGAACTTCAGTTGGCCCTTATGAACACATAAAACACCCTAGGTCCATACCTGTGTCGATTTGAGGTTCAGGAGAGCACACTAAATTACTTGAGTATTTTATCTCAAGAAATTTATTTGTCTCACATGACCCCCTTAAACACCTGTGTCAATTTTAGGTTCAGGAGAGCACCCCAAAATATTTAGGTATCTTATCTTAAGAACTTCATTTGGTCCCCCAAGACCATCAAAAACACCACAGGTCCGTACCTGTGTCGATTTTACGTTCAGGAGAGAACCCAATATTACTTGGGTATTTTATCTCAAGAACTTCATTTGGCTCCCATGAACCACTTATACATCACAGGTCCGTACCTGTGTCGATTTTAGGTTCAGGATAGGAACCCAAAGTACTTGGGTATTTTATCTCAAGAACTTCATTTGGCCTCCATGACCATCAAAAACACCACAGGTCTGTACCTCTGTCGATTTTAGGTTCAGGAGATCACCCCAAATTACTAGGGTATTTTATCTCAAGAACTTCATTTGGCTCACATAACTCCCTTAAACACCACAGGTCCGTAACTGTGTTGAGTTTAGGTTCAGGAGAGCAACCCAAAGTACTTGGGTATTTTATCTCAAGAACTTCAGTCAGCCACCATGACCATCAAAAACGCCACAGTTCCGTACCTGTATCGATTTTAGGTTAAGGCGAGCATCCCGAAATACTTAGGTATTTTATCTCAATAACTTTATTTGGCTAACATGACTCCCCTAGACACCACAGGTCCGTATATGTGTCGATTTTAGGTTCACCAGAGCAACCTAAAGTACTTGGGTATTTTATCTCAAGAACTTCAGTCCGCCACATGACCACCAAAAACACCATAGATCCATACTTGTGCTGATTCTAGGTTCAGAAGAGCACCCCGAAACATTTAGCTAATTTATCTTAAGAACTTCGGTTGGCAATTACGACCACGTAAAACACCATAGGTCCGTACCTGTGATGATTTGAAGTTAAGGAGAGCACCCCTAATCATTTGAGTATTCTATCTCAAGAAATTCATTTGGCTCCCATGACCCCCTTAAACACCATAGGTCCGTACCTGTGTCGATTTTAGGTTCAGGAGAGCATCCCAAAGTACTTGGGTATTTTATCTCAAGAACTTCATTTGGCCCCCAAGACCATCAAAAACACAATAGGTCCGTATATGTGTTGATTTTTGGTTCAGGAGAGCACCCAAAATATCTAGGTATTTTATATCAAGAACTTCATTTGGCCCTTATGACCACCTAAAACACCACAGGTCCGTACCTGTGTTGATTCTACGGTCATGAGAGCAACACAAATTACTTAGGTATTTTATTTCAAGAACTTCATTCGGACCTTATGACCACCTAAAACACCACAGGTCCGTACCTGTATTGATTTTAGGTTCATGAGAGCACCCCAAATTACTTGGGTATTTTATCTCAAAAACTTCAATCGGCCCCCATGACCATCAAAAACACCAGAGATCCGTACCTGTGTCAATTTTAGGTTCAGGAGAGCACCCAAAATTACTTGGATATTTTATCTCAAGAACTTCATTTGGCTCCCATGACCCCCTTATACACCACAGGTCCGTACCTGTGTCGATTTTAGGTTCAGGACAGGAACCCAAAGTACTTGGATATTTTATCTCAAGAACTTCATTTGGCCCCCATGACCATCAAAAACGCCACAGGTCCGTACCTGTGTCGATTTTAGGTTCAGGCGAGCACCCCGAAATATTTAGGTATTCTATCTCAACAACTTCATTTGGCTAACCTGACTCCCATAGACACCACAGGTCCGTATATGTGTCGATTTTAGGTTCACCAGAGCAACCCAAAGTACTTGGGTATTTTATCTCAAGAACTTCAGTCGGCCCCCATGACCATTAAAAACACCACAGATCCGTAATTGTGCTGATTCTAGGTTCAAAAGAGCACCCCGAAATATTTAGGTAATTTATCTCAAGAACTTCAGTTGGCCGTTACGACCACCTAAAACACCACACGTCCGTACCTGTGTCGATTTGAAGTTAAGGAGAGCACCCCAAATCACTTGAGTATTTTATCTCAAGAAATTCATTTGGCTCCCATGACCCCCTTAAACAGCACAGGTCCGTACCTGTGTCGATTTTAGGTTCAGGACAGCATCCCAAAGTGCTTGGGTACTTTATCTCATGAACTTCATTTGGCCCCCATGACCATCAAAAACACCACAGGTCCGTACCTGTGTCGATTTTAGGTTCAGGAGAGCACCACAAAATATCTAGGTATTTCATCTCAAGAACTTCATTTGGCCCTTATGACCACCTAAAACACCACAGGTCCGTACCTGTGTCGATTTTAGGTTCAGGAGAGCACCACGAAATATCTATGTATTTCATCTCAAGAACTTCATTTGGCCCTTATGACCACCTAAAACACCACAGGTCCGTACCTGTGTCGATTTTAGGTTCACAAGAGGATCCCAAAATATTTAGGAATTTTATCTCAAGAACTTCAGTTGGCCCTTATGAACACCTAAAACACCATAGGTCCGTACCTGTGTCGATTTGAGGTTCAGGAGAGCACCCTAAATTACTTGAGTATTTTATCTCAAGAAATTTATTTGTCTCACATGACCCCCTTAAACACCACAGGTCCGTACCTGTGTCAATTTTAGGTTCAGGAGAGCACCCCGAAATATTTAGGTATCTTATCTCAAGAACTTCATTTGGTCCACCAAGACCATCAAAAACACCACAGGTCCATACCTGTGTCGATTTTAGGTTCAGGAGAGCACCCCGAAATATCTAGGTATTTTATCTCAAGAAATTCTTTTGGCCCTTATGACCACATATAACACTACTGGTCAGTAACTGTGTTGATTCTAGGTTCATGAGAGCAACATAAATCACTTAGGTATTTTATTTCAAGAACTTCAAGAACACACCTGTGTTGATTTTAGGTTCAGGAGATCACCCCGAATTACTTGGGTATTTTATCTCAAAAACTTCAGTCGGCCCCCATGACCATCAAAAACACCACAGGTCCGTACCTGTGTCAATTTCAGGTTCAGGAGAGCACCCAAAATTACTTGGATATTTTATCTCAAGAACTTCATTTGGCTCCCATGACCCCCTTATACACCACAGGTCCGTACCTGTGTCGATTTTAGGTTCAGGATAGGAACCCAAAGTACTTGGATATTTTATCTCAAGAACTTCATTTGGCCCCCATGACCATCAAAAACACCACAGGTCTGTACCTGTGTCGATTTTAGGTTCAGGAGATCACCCCAAATTACTAGGGTATTTTCTCTCAAGAACTTCATTTGGCTCACATGACTCCCTTAAACACCACAGGTCCATAACTGTGTTGATTTTAGGTTCAGGAGAGTAACCCAAAGTAATTGGGTATTTCATCTCAAGAACCTCAGTCAGCCCCAGTGACCATCAAAAACGCCACAGGTCCGTACCTGTGTCGATTTTAGGTTAAGGCGAGCACCCTGAAATATTTAGGTATTTTATCTCAACAACTTCATTTGGCTAACATGATTCCCATAGACACCACAGGTCCGTATATGTGTCGATTTTAGGTTCACCAGAGCAACCCAAAGTACCTGGGTATTTTATCTCAAGAACTTCAGTCGGCCCCCATGACAACCAAAAACACCACAGATCCGTAATTGTGCTGATTCTAGGTTCAGAAGAGAACCCCGAAATATTTAGGTAATTTATCTCAAGAACTTCAGTTGGCCGTTACGACCACCTAAAACACCAAAGGTCCGTACCTGTGTCGATTTGAAGATAAGGAGAGCACCCCAAATCACTTGAGTATTTTATCTCAAGAAATTCATTTGGCTCCTATGACCCCCTTAAACACCACAGGTCCGTACCTGTGTCGATTTTAGGTTCAGGAGAGCATCCCAAAGTACTTGGTTATTTTATCTCAAGAACTTCATTTGGCCCCCATGACCTTCAAAAACACCACAGGTCCGTACCTGTGTCGATTTTAGGTTCAGGAGAGCACCACGAAATATCTAGGTATTTCATCTCAAGAACTTCATTTGGCCCTTATGACCACCTAAAACACCACAGGTCCGTACCTGTGTCGATTTTAGGTTCACAAGAGCACCCCGAAATATTTAGGTATTTTATCTCAAGAACTTCAGTTGGCCCTTATGAACACATAAAACACCCTAGGTCCATACCTGTGTCGATTTGAGATTCAGGAGAGCACACCAAATTACTTGAGTATTTTATCTCAAGAAATTTATTTGTCTCCCATGACCCCCTTAAACACCTGTGTCAATTTTAGGTTCAGGAGAGCACCCTAAAATATTTAGGTATCTTATCTCAAGAACTTCATTTGGTCCCCCAAGACCATCAAAAACACCACAGGTCCGTACCTGTGTCGAATTTAGGTTCAGGAGAGAACCCAAAATTACTTGGGTATTTTATCTCAAGAACTTCATTTGGCTCCCATGAACCACTTATACATCACAGGTCCGTACCTGTGTTGATTTTAGGTTCAGGATAGGAACCCAAAGTACTTGGATATTTTATCTCAAGAACTTCATTTGGCCCCCATGACCATCAAAAACACCACAGGTCTATACCTGTGTCGATTTTAGGTTCAGGAGATCACCCCAAATTACTAGGGTATTTTATCTCAAGAACTTCATTTAGCTAACATGACTCCCTTAAACACCACAGGTCCGTAACTGTGCTGAGTTTAGGTTCAGGAGAGCAACCCAAAGTACTTGGGTATTTTATCTCAAGAACTTCAGTCAGCCCCCATGACCATCAAAAACGCCACAGTTCCGTACCTGTGTCGATTTTAGGTTAAGGCGAGCACCCCGAAAGACCTAGGTATTTTATCTCAATAACTTCATTTGGCTCACATGACTCCCATAGACACCACAGGTCCGTATATGTGTCGATTTTAGGTTCACCAGAGCAACCTAAAGTACTTGGGTATTTTATCTCAAGAACTTCAGTCGGCCATATGACCACCAAAAACACCATAGATCCGTACTTGTGCTGATTCTAGGTTCAGAAGAGCACCCCGAAACATTTAGCTAATTTACCTCAAGAACTTCGGTTGGCAATTACGACCACCTAAAACACTATAGGTCCGTACCTGTGTCGATTTGAAGTTAAGGAGAGCACCCCAAAGCATTTGAGTATTCTATCTCAAGAAATTCATTTGGCTCACATGACCCCCTTAAACACCACAGGTCCGTACCTGTGTCGATTTTAGGTTCAGGAGAGCATCCCAAAGTACTTGGGTATTTTATCTCAAGAACTTCATTTGGCCCCCATGACAATCAAAAACACCACAGGTCCGTACCTGTGTCGATTTTAGGTTCAGGAGAGCACCACGAAATATCTAGGTATTTTATGTCAAGAACTTCATTTGGCCCTTATGACCACCTAAAACATCACAGGTCCGTACCTGTGTCAATTTTAGGTTCAGAAGAGCACCCTGAAATACTTAGGTATTTTATCTCAAGAACCTCAGTTGGCCCTTATGACCACCTAAAACACCACAGGTCCGTACCTTTGTCAATTTGAGGTTCAGGAGAGCACCCCAAATTACTTGAGTATTTTATCTCAAGAAATTCATTTGTCTTCCATGACTCCCTTAAACACCACAGGTCCATACCTGTGTCAATTTTAGGTTCAGGAGAGCACCCCGTAATATTTAGGTATTTTATCTCAAGAACTTCATTTGGCCCCCAAGACCATCAAAAACACCATAGGTCCGTATCTGTGTTGATTTTAGGCTCAGGAGAGCACCCCAAAATATCTAGGTATTTTATCTCAAGAACTTCATTCGGCCCTTATAACCACCTAAAACACCACAGGTCCGTACCTGTGTTGATTCTAGGTTCATGAGAGCAACACAAATTACTTAGGTATTTTATTTCAAGAACTTCATTCGGACATTATGACCACCTAAAACACCACAGGTCCGTATCTGTGTTGATTTTAGGTTCAGGAGAGCACCCCGCATTACTTGGGTATTTTATCTCAAAAACTTCAATCGGCCCCCATGACCATCAAAAACACCACAGGTCCGTACCTGTGTCAATTTTAGGTTCAGGAGAGCACCCAAAATTACTTGGGTATTTTATCTCAAGAACTTCATTTGGCTCCCATGACCCCCTTATACACCACAGGTCCGTACCTTTGTCGATTTTAGGTTCAGGATAGGAACCCAAAGTACTTGGATATTTTATCTCTAGAACTTCATTTGGCCCCCATGAACATCAAAAACACCACAGGTCCGTACCTGTGTCGATTTTAGGTTCAGGAGATCACCCCAAATTACTAGAGTGTTTTATCTCAATAACTTCATTTGGCTCACATGACTCCCTTAAACACCACAGGTCCGTAAATGTGTTGATTTTAGGTTCAGGAGAGCAACACAAATTACTTAGGTATTTTATGTCAAGAACTTCAGTCAGCCCCCATGACCATCAAAAACGCCACAGGTCCGTACCTGTGTCGATTTTAGGTTCAGGCAAGCACCCCAAAATATTTAGGTATTTTATCTCAACAACTTCATTTGGCTAACATGACTCCCATAGACACCACAGGTCCGTATATGTGTCGATTTTAGGTTCACCAGAGCAACCCAAAGTACTTGGGTATTTTATCTCAAGAACTTCAGTCGGCCCACATGAACACCAAAAACACCAGAGATCCGTAATTGTGCTGATTCTAGGTTCAGAAGAGCACCCCGAAATATTTAGGTAATTTATCTCAAGAACTTCAGTTGCCCGTTACGACCACCTAAAACACCACAGGTCCGTACCTGTGTCGATTTGAAGTTAAGGAGAGCACCCCAATCAATTTCAGTATTTTTATCTCAAGAAATCCATTTGGCTCCCATGACCCCCTTAAACACCACAGGTCCGTACCTGTCGATTCTATGTTCAGGAGAGCATCCCAAAGTACTTGGGTATTTTATCTCAAGAATTTCATTTGGCCCCCATGACCATCAAAAACACCACAGGTCCGTACCTGTGTCGATTTTAGGTTCAGGAGAGCACCACGAAATATCTAGGTATTTCATCTCAAGATCTTCATTTGGCCCTTATGACCACCTAAAACACCACAGGTCCGTACCTGTGTTGATTTTAGGTTCACAAGAGCACCCCGAAATATTTAGGTATTTCATCTCAAGAACTTCATTTGGCCCTTATGAACACCTAAATCACGATTGGTCCGTACCTTTGTCGATTTCAGGTTCAGGAGAGCACCCTAAATTACTTGAGCATTTTATCTCAAGAAATTTATTTGTCTCCCATGACCCCCTTAAACAGCACAGGTCCGTACCTGTGTCAATTTTAGGTTCAGGAAAGCACCACGAAATATTCAGGTATTTTATCTCAAGAACTTCATTTGGCCCCAAGACCATCAAAAACACCACAGGTCCGTATCTGTGTTGATTTTAGGTTCAGGAGACCACCCCGAAATATTTAGGTATTTTATCTCAAGAAATTCATTTGGCCCTTATGACCACCTAAAACACCACAGGTCCGTACCTGTGTTGATTCTAGGTTCATGAGAGCAACAAATTACTTAGGTATTTTATTTCAAGAACTTCATTCGGATCTTATGACCACCTAAAACACCATAGGTCCATACCTGTGTCGATTTCAGGTTCAGGAGAGCACCCTAAATTACTTGAGTATTTTATCTCAAGAAATTTATTTGGCTCACATGACTCCCTTAAACACCACAGGTCCGTAACTGTGTTGATTTTAGGTTCAGGAGAGCAACCCAAAGTAATTGGGTATTTTATCTCAAGAACTTCAGTCAGCCCCCATGACCATCAAAAACGCCACAGGTCCGTACCTGTGTCGATTTTAGGTTCAGGCGAGCACCCCGAAATATTTAGGTATTTTATCTCAACAACTTCATTTGGCTAACATGACTCCCATAGACACCACAGGTCCGTATATGTGTCGATTTTAGGTTCACCAGAGCAACCCAAAGTACTTGGGTATTTTATCTCAAGAACTTCAGTCGGCCCCCATGACCACCAAAAACACCACAGATCCGTAATTGTGCTGATTCTAGGTTCAGAAGAGCACCCCGAAATATTTAGCTAATTTATCTCAAGAACTTCAGTTGGCCGTTACGACCACCTAAAACACCACAGGTCCGTACCTGTGTCGATTTGAAGTTAAGGAGAGCACCCCAAATCATTTGAGTATTTTATCTCAAGAAATTCATTTGGCTCCCATGACCCCCTTAAACACCACAGGTCCGTACCTGTGTCGATTTTAGGTTCAGGAGAGCACCCCAAAGTACTTGGGTATCTTATCTCAAGAACTTCATTCGGCACCCATGACCATCAAAAACACCACAGGTCCGTACCTGTGTCGATTTTAGGTTTAGGAGAGCACCCCGGAAATATCAAGGTATTTTATCTCAAGAACTTCATTTGCGTCCTTATGACCACCTTAAACACCACAGGTCCGTACCTGTGTCGATTTTAGGTTCAGAGAGCAACCCAAAGTACTTAGGTATTTTATCTCAAGAACTTCATTCGGACCCTTATGACCACATAAAACACCACAGGTCCGTACCTGTGTCGATTTTAGGTTCAGGACAGCACCCCGAAATTACTTGGTATTTTATCTCAAGAACTTCATTTGTCGCCCATGACCCCTTAAACACCACAGGTCCGTACCTGTGTCGATTTTAGGTTCAGGAGAGCACCCGAAATATCTAGGTATTTTATCTCAAGAACTTCATTTGGCCCTTATGACCACCTAAAACACCACAGGTCCGTACCTGGTCGATTTTAGGTTCAGAAGAGCACCCCAGAAATATCTAGGTATTTTATCTCAAGAACTTCAGTTGGCCCTTATGACCACCTAAAACACCACAGGTCCGTACCTTTGTCAATTTGAGGTTCAGGAGAGCACCCCAAATTACTTGAGTATTTTATCTCAAGAAATTCATTTGTCTCCCATGACTCCCTTAAACACCACAGATCCGTACCTGTGTCAATTTTAGGTTCAGGAGAGCACACCGAAATATTTAGTTATTTTATCTCAAGAACTTCATTTGGCCCCAAAGACCATCAAAAACACCACAGGTCTGTATCTGCGTTGATTTTAGGTTAAGGAGAGCACCCCAAAATATCTAAGAATTTTATCTCAAGAACTTCATTTGGCCCTTATGACCACCTAAAACACCACAGGTTCGTACCTGTGTTGATTTTAGGTTCAGGAGAGCACCCACAATTACTTGGGTATTTTATCTCAAAAACTTCAATCGGCCCCCATGACCATCAAAAACACCACAGGTCGGTACCTGTGTCAATTTTAGGTTCATGAGAGCACCCAAAATTACTTGGATATTTTATCTGAAGAACTTCATTTGGCTCCCATGACCCCCTTATACACCACAGGTCCGTACCTGTGTCGATTTTAGGTTCAGGACAGGAACCCAAAGTACTTGGATATTTCATCTCAAGAACTTCATTTGGCCCCCATGACCATCAAAAACACCACAGGTCCATACCTATGTCGATTTTACGTTCAGAAGATCACCCCAAATTACTAGGGTATTTTATCTCAAGAAATTCATTTGGCTCCCATGACCCCCTTAAACACCACAGGTCCGTACCTGTCGATTTTAGGTTCAGGAGAGCATCCCAAAGTACTTGGGTATTTTATCTCATGAATTTCATTTGGCCCCCATGACCATCAAAAACACCACAGGTCTGTACCTGTGTTGATTTTAGGTTCAGGAGAGCACCACGAAATATCTAGGTATTTCATCTCAAGAACTTCATTTGGCCTTATGACCACCTTAAACACCACAGGTCCGTACCTGTGTCGATTTTAGGTTCACAAGAGCACCCCAAAATATCTAGGTATTTTATCTCAAGAACTTCATTTGGCCCTTATGACCACCTAAAACACCACAGGTCCGTATCTTTGTCAATTTGAGGTTCAGGAGAGCACCCCAAATTACTTGAGTATTTTATATCAAGAAATTCATTTGTCTCCCATGACTCCCTTAAACACCACAGATACGTACCTATGTCAATTTTAGGTTCAGGAGAGCACACCGAAATATTTAGGTATTTTATCTCAAGAACTTCATTTGGCCCCCAAGACCATCAAAAACACCACAGGTCCGTATCTGTGTTAATTTTAGGTTCAGGAGAGCACACCAAAATATCTAGGTATTTTATCTCAAGAACTTCATTTGGGCCTTATGACCACCTAAAACACCACAGGTCCGTACCTTTGTCAATTTGAGGTTCAGGAGAGCACCCCAAATTATTAGGGTATTTTATCTCAAGAACTTCATTTGGCTCACATGACTCCCTTAAACACCACAGGTCTGTAACTGTGTTGATTTTAGGTTCAGGAGAGCAACCCAAAGTACTTGGGTATTTTATCTCAAGAATTTCAGTCAGCCCCCATGACCATCAAAAACGCCACAGGTCCGTACCGGTGCCGATTTTAGGTTCAGGCGATCACCCCGAAATATTTAGGTATTCTATCTCAACAACTTCATTTGGCTCACAGACTCCCATAGACACCACACGTCCGTATATGTGTCGATTTTAGGTTCACCAGAGCAACCCAAAGTACTTGGGAATTTTATCTAAAGAACTTCAGTCAGCCCCCATGACCACCAAAAACACCATAGATCCGTACTTGTGCTGATTCTAGGTTCAGAAGACCACCCCGAAATATTTAGGTAATTTATCTCAAGAACTTCAGTTGGCCGTTACGACCACCTAAAACACCACAGGTCCGTACCTGTGTCGATTTGAAGTTAAGGAAAGCACCCTAAATCACTTGAGTATTTTATCTCAAGAAATTCATTTGCCTCCCATGACCCCCTTAAACACCACAGGTCCGTACCTGTGTCAATTTTAGGTTCAGGAGAGCATCCCAAATTACTTGGGTATTTTATCTCAAGAACTTCATTTGGCTCCCATGACCATCAAAAACACCACAGGTCCATACCTGTGTCGATTTTAGGTTCAAGAGAGCATCCCGAAATATCTAGGTATTTTATCTCAAGAACTTCATTTGGCCCTTATGACCACCTAAAACACCACAGGCCCGTACCTGTGTCAATTTTAGGTTCACAAGAGCACCCCGAAATATTTATGTATTTTATCTCAAGAACTTCAGTTGGCCCTTATGACCACCTAAAACACCACAGGTTCGTACCTGTGTCGATTTGAGGTTCAGGAGAGCACCCCAAATTACTTGAGTATTTTATCTCAAGAAATTCATTTGTCTCCCATGACCCCTTAAACACCACAGGTCCGTACCTGTGTCAATTTTAGGTTCAGGAGAGCACCCCGAAATATTTAGGTATTTTATCTCAAGAACTTCATTTGGCCCCCAAGACCATCAAAAACACCACAGGTCCGATACCTGTGTCGATTTTAGGTTCAGGAGAGCACCCCGAAATATCTAGGTATTTTATCTCAAGAACTTCATTTGGCCCTTATGACCACCTAAAACACCACAGGTCCGTACCTGTGTTGATTCTAGGTTCATGAGAGCAACACAAATTACTTAGGTATTTTATTTCAAGAACTTCATTCGGACCTTATGACCACCTAAAACACCACAGGTCTGTACCTGTGTTGATTTTAGGTTCAGGAGAGCACCCCAAATTACTTGGGTATTTTATCTCAAAAACTTCAGTCAGGCCCCCATGACCATCAAAAACACCACAGGTCCGTACCTGTGTCAATTTTAGGTTCAGGAGAGCACCCAAAATTACTTGGATATTTTATCTCAAGAACTTCATTTGGCTCCCATGACCCCCTTATACACCACAGGTCCGTACCTGTGTCGATTTTAGGTTCAGGATAGGAACCCAAAGTACTTGGGTATTTTATCTCAAGAACTTCATTTGGCCCCCATGACCATCAAAAACACCACAGGTCCGTACCTGTGTCGATTTTAGGTTCAGGAGATCACCCCAAATTACTAGGGTATTTTATCTCAAGAACTTCATTTGGCTCACATGACTCCCTTAAACACCACAGGTCCGTAACTGTGTTGATTTTAGGTTCAGGAGAGCAACCCAAAGTAATTGGGTATTTTATCTCAAGAACTTCAGTCAGCCCCCATGACCATCAAAAACGCCACAGGTCCGTACCTGTGTCGATTTTAGGTTCAGGCGAGCACCCGAAATATTTAGGTATTTTATCTCAACAACTTCATTTGGCTAACATGACTCCCATAGACACCACAGGTCCGTATATGTGTCGATTTTAGGTTCACCAGAGCAACCCAAAGTACTTGGGTATTTTATCTCAAGAACTTCAGTCGGCCCCCATGACCACCAAAAACACCACAGATCCGTAATTGTGCTGATTCTAGGTTCAGAAGAGCACCCCGAAATATTTAGCTAATTTATCTCAAGAACTTCAGTTGGCCGTTACGACCACCTAAAACACCACAGGTCCATACCTGTGTCGATTTGAAGTTAAGGAGAGCACCCCAAATCACTTGAGTATTTTATCTCAAGAAATTCATTTGGCTCCCATGACCCCCTTAAACACCACAGGTCCGTACCTGTGTCGATTTTAGGTTCAGGAGAGCATCCCAAAGTACTTGGGTATTTTATCTCAAGAACTTCATTTGGCCCCCATGACCATCAAAAACACCACAGGTCCGTACCTGTGTCGATTTTAGGTTCAGGAGAGCACCACGAAATATCTAGGTATTTCATCTCAAGAACTTCATTTGGCCCTTATGACCACCTAAAACACCACAGGTCCGTACCTGTGTCGATTTTAGGTTCACAAGAGCACCCCAAATTACTTGAGTATTTTATCTCATGAACTTTATTTGTCTCCCAGACCCCCTTAAACACCACACACCTGTGTCGATTTTAGGTTCAGGAGAGCACACCAAAATTTCTAGGTATTTTTATCTCTAGATCTTCATTTGGCCCTTATGACCACCTAAAACACCACAGGTCCATACCTGTGTGATATTCTAGGATTCATGAGGAGCAACACAAATTACATAGGTATTTTATATCAAGGAACTTCATTCGGACCTTCTGACCACACCTAAAACACCACAGGTCCGTACCTGTGTTGTTGATTTTAGGTTCAGGAGAGCACATCCCCCGAATTACTTGGGTATTTTATCTCAAAAACTTCAGTTGGCTCCAATGACCATCAAAAACATCTGTGTCGATTTTAGGTACAGGAGAGCACCCAAAATCACTTGGGTGTTTTATCTCAAGAACTTCATATGGCTCCCATGACCCCCTTATACACCACAGGTCCGTACCTGTGTCGATTTTAGGTTCAGGATAGGAACCCAAGGTACTTGGATATTTTATCTCAAGAACTTCATTTGGCCCCCATGACCATCAAAAACACCACAGGTCTGTACCTGTGTCGATTTTAGGTTCAGGAGATCACCCCAAATTACTTGGGTATTTTATCTCAAGAACTTAATTTGGCTCACATGACTCCCTTAAACACCACAGGTCCATAACTTTGTTGATTTTAGGTTCAGGAGAGCAACCCAAAGTATTTGGGTATTTTATCTCAAGAACTTCATTTGGACCCCATGACCATCAAAAACACCACAGGTCCGTACCTGTGTCAATTTTAGGTTCAGGAGAGCACCACGAAATATCTAGGTATTTTATCTGATAAACTTCATTTGGGCCTTATGACCACATAAAACACCACAGGTCCGTACCTGTGTCGATTTTAGGTTCAGAAGAGCACCACGAAATATTTAGGTATTTTATCTCGAGAACTTCAGTTGGCCCCCATGACCATCAAAAACACCATAGATCCGTACTTGTGCTTATTCTAGAGCACCCGAAATATTTAGGTAATTTATCTCAAGAACATCAGTTGGCCGTTACGACCACCTAAAACACCACAGGTCCGTACCTGTGTCGATTTGAAGCTAAGGAGAGCACCCCAAATCACTTGAGTATTTTATCTCAAGAAATTCATTTGGCTCCCATGACCCCCTTAAACACCACAGGTCCGTACCTGTCGATTTTAGGTTCAGGAGAGCACCCCAAAGTACTTGGGTATTTTATCTCAAGAACTTCATTTGGCCCTCATGACATCAAAAACACCACAGGGTCCGTACCTGTGTCGATTTTAGGTTCAGGAGAGCACCCCGAAATATCTAGGTATTTTATCTCAAGAACTTCATTTGGCCCTTATGACCACCTAAAACACCACAGGTCCGTACCTGTGTCGATTTTAGGTTCAGAAGAGCACCCTGAAATATTTAGGTATTTTATCTCAAGAACTTCAGTTGGCCCTTATGACCACCTAAAACACCACAGGTCCGTACCTGTGTCAATTTGAGGTTCAGGAGAGCACCCTAAATTACTTGAGTATTTTATCTCAAGAAATTCATTTGTCTCCCATGACCCCCTTAAACACCACAGGTCCGTACCTGTGTCAATTTTAGGTTCAGGAGAGCACACCGAAATATTTAGGTATTTTATCTCAAGAACTTCATTTGGCCCCCAAGACCATCAAAAACACCACAGGTCCGTATCTGTGTTGATTTTAGGTTCAGGAGAGCACCCCGAAATATCTAGGTATTTTATCTCAAGAACTTCATTTGGCCCTTATGACCACCTAAAACACCACAGGTCCGTACCTGTGTTGATTCTAGGTTCATGAGAGCAACACAAATTACTTAGGTATTTTATTTCAAGAACTTCATTCGGACCTTATGACCACCTAAAACACCACAGGTCCGTACCTGTGTTGATTTTAGGTTCAGAAGAGCACCCCGAATTACTTGGGTATTTTATCTCAAAACCTTCAGTCGGCCCCCATGACCATCAAAAACACCACAGGTCCGTACCTGTGTCAATTTTAGGTTCAGGAGAGCACCCGAAATTACTTGGATATTTTATCTCAAGAACTTCATTTGGCTGCCATGACCCCCTTATACACCACAGGTCCGTACCTGTGTCGATTTTAGGTTCAGGATAGGAACCCAAAGTACTTGCATATTTCATCTCAAGAACTTCATTTGGCCCCCATGACCATCAAAAACACCACAGGTCCGTACCTGTGTCGATTTTAGGTTCAGGAGATCACCCCGAATTACTAGGGCATTTTATCTCAAGAACATCATTTGGCTCACATAACTCCCTTAAACACCAAAGGTCAGTAACTGTGTTGATTTTAGGTTCAGGAGAGCAACCCAAAGTAATTGGGTATTTTATCTCAAGAACTTCAGTCAGCCCCCATGACCATCAAAAACGCCACAGGTCCGTATCTGTGTCGATTTCAGGTTCAGGCGAGCACCCCGAAATATTTAGGTATTTTATCTCAACTTCATTTGGCTAACATGACTCCTATAGACACCACAGGTCCATATATGTGTCGATTTTGGTTCACAAGAGCAACCTAAAGTACTTGGGTATTTTATCTCAAGAACTTCAGTCGGCCCCCAAGACCACCAAAAAATCCACAGATCCGTAATTGTGCTGATTCTAGGTTCAGAAGAGAACCCCGAAATATTTAGGTAATTTATCTCAAGAACTTCAGTTGGCCGTTACGACCACCTAAAACACCACAGGTCCGCCATACCTGTGTCGATTTGAAGTTAAGGAGAGCACCCCAAATCATTTGAGTATTTTATCTCAAGAAATCCATTTGGCTCCCATAACCCCCTTAAACACCACAGGTCCATACCTGTGTCGATTTTAGGTTTAGGAGAGTATCCCAAAGTACTTGGGTATTTTATCTCAAGAACTTCTTTTGGCCCCCATGACCATCAAAAACACCACAGGTCCGTACCTGTGTCGATTTTAGGTTCAGGAGATCACCCCAAATTACTTAAGCATTTTATCTCAAGAACTTCATTTGGTTCTCATCACCCTCTTAAACACGACAGGTCCATACCTGCGTCGATTTTAGGTTCAAGAGAGCAACCCAAAGTAATTGGGTATTTTATCTCAAAAACTTCATTCAGCCCCCATGACATTTAAAAACACCACCGGTCCGTATCTATGTCGATTTTAGGTTAAGAAGAGCACCCCGAAGTATTTAGGTATTTTATCTCAAGAACTTCAGTTGGCCCATATGACCACCTAAAACACCACATGTCCGTACCTGTGTCGATTTGAGGTTCAGGAGAGCACCCCAAATTACTTGGGCATTTTATGTCAAGAAGTTCATTTGGCTCCCATGACCCCCTTATACACCACAGGTCAGTACCTGTGTTGATTTTAGGTTCAGAAGAGCACCCCAAAGTACTTGCGTATTTTATCTCAAGAACTTCATTTGGCCCCCATGACCATCAAAAACACCACAGGTCCGTACCTGTGTCGATTTTAGCTTCAGGAGAGCACCCCAAATAACTTGGGTATTTTATCTCAAGAACTTCATTTGGCTCCCATGACCCCCTTAAACACCACAGGTCCGTACCTGTGTCGATTTTAGGTTCAGGAGAGCAACCCAAAGTACTTGGTTATTTTATCTCAAGAACTTCATTTTGCCCCCATGACCATCAAAAATACCACAGGTCCGTACCTGTGTCGATTTTAGGTTCAGGAGAGCACCCCAAATTACTAGAGTATTTTATCTCAAAGAACTTCATCTGGCTCACATGCCTCCCTTAAACACCACATGTCCGTACCTGTGTCAATTTTAGGTTCAGGAGAGCAACCCAAAATACTTGGGTACTTTATCTCAAATACTTCAGTCGGCCCCCATGACCATCAAAAAAACCACAGGTCCGTACCTGTGTCGATTTTAGGTTCAGGAGAGCACCCCGAAATATTTAGGTATTTTATCTCAAGAACTTCATTTGGCTGACGTGACTCCCTTAAACACCACAGGTCCATACCCGTGTCGATTTTAGTTTCAGAGGAGCAACCCAAAGTACTTGGGTATTTTACCTCAAGAACTTCAGTTGGCCCCCATTACCACCAAAAACAATACAGGTCCGTACTTGTGTTGCTTCTAGGTTCAGGAGAGCAAACCAAAGTACTTGGGTATTCTATCTCAAGCACTTCATTTGGCCCCCATGACCATCAAAAACACCACAGGTCCATACCTGTGTCGATTTTAGGTTCAGGAGATCACCCCAAATTACTAAGGTATTTTATCTCAAGAACTTCATTTGGCTCACATGACTTCCTTAAACACCTTCCTTGATTTTGTGTTCAGGAGAGCAACCCAAAGTACTTGGGTATTTTATCTCAAAAACTTCAGTCAGCCCCCATGACCATCAAAAATGCCAAAGGTCTGTACCTGTGTTGATTTTAGGTTCAGGCGAGCACCCCGAAATATTTAGGTATTTTATCTCAAGAACTTCATTTGACTCACATGACTCCCATAGACACCACAGGTCCGTATATGTGTCGATTTTAGGTTCACCAGAGCAACCCAAAGTACTTGGGTATCTTATCTCAAGAACTTCAGTCGGCCCCCATGACCATTAAAAACACCATAGATCCGTACTTGTGCTTATTCTAGAGCACCCTGAAATATTTAGGTAATTTATCTCAAGAACTTCAGTTGGCCGTTATGACCACCTAAAACACCACAGGTCCGTACCTGTGTCGATTTGAAGTTAAGGAGAGCATCCCAAATCACTTGAGTATTTTATCTCAAGAAATTCATTTGGCTCCCATGACCCCCTTAAACACCACAGGTCCGTACCTGTCTCGATTTTAGGTTTAGGAGAGCATCCCAAAGTACTTGGGTATTTTATCTCAAGAACTTCATTTGGCCCTCATGAACATCAAAAACACCAAAGGGTCCATACCTGTGTCGATTTTAGGTTCAGGAGAGCACCCCGAAATATCTAGGTATTTTATCTCAAGAACTTCATTTGGCCCTTATAACCACTTAAACACCACAGGTCCGTACCAGTGTCAATTTTAGGTTCAGAAGAGCACCCCGAAATATTTAAGTATCTTATCTCAAGAACTTCAGTTGGCCCTTATGACCACCTAAAACACCACAGGTCCGTACCTGTGTCAATTTGAAGTTCAGGTGAGCACCCTAAATTACTTGAGTATTTTATCTCAAGAAATTTATTTGTCTCCCATGACCCACTTAAACACCACAGGTCCGTACCTGTGTCAATTTTAGGTTCAGGAAAGCACCCCGAAATATTTAGGTATTTTCTCTCAAGAACTTCATTTGGCCCCCAAGACCATCAAAAACACCACAGGTCCGTACCTGTGTCGATTTTAGGTTCAGGAGAGCACCCCGAAATATCTAGGTATTTTATCTCAAGAACTTCAGTTGGCCCTTATGACCACCTAAAACACTACAGGTCCGTACCTGTGTCGATTTTAAATTCAGGAGAGCACCCCAAATTGCTTGGGTATTTTATCTCAAGAACTTCATTTGGCTCCCATGACCCCCTTATACACCACAGGTCCGTACCTGTGTCGATTTGATTTGAGGTTCAGGAGAGCATCCCAAATTACTTGGGTATTTTATCTCAAGAACTTCATTTGGCCCCCATGACCATCAAAAGCACCACAGGTCCGTACCTGTGTTGATTTCAGGTTCAGGAGAGCACCCCGAAATATCTAGGTATTTTATCTCAAGAACTTCATTTCGCCCTTATGACCACCTAAAAAACCATAGGTCCGTACCTGTGTTGATTCTAGGTTCATGAGAGGAACACAAATTACTTAGGTATTTTATTTCAAGAACTTCATTTGGACCTTATGACCAACTAAAACACCAGAGGTCCGTGCCTGTGTTGATTTTAGGTTCAGGAGAGAACCCCAAATAACTTGGGTATTTTATCTCAAGAACTTCATTTGGCTCCCATGACCCCCTTAAACACCACAGGTCCGTACCTGTGTCGATTTTAGGTTCAGGAGAGCAACCCAAATTACTAGAGTATTTTATCTCAAGAACTTCATTTGGCTCACATGCCTCCCTTAAACACCACAGGTCCGTACCTGTGTCGATTTTAGGTTCAGGACAGCAACCCAAAGTACTTGGGTATTTTATCTCAAGAAATTTAGTGGGCCCCCATGACCATCAAAAAAACCACAGGTCCGTACCTGTGTCGATTTCAGGTTCAGGAGACCACCCCGAAATATTTAGGTATTTTATCTCAAGAACTTCATTTGGCTGACATGACTCCCTTAGACACCACAGGTCTATACCTGTGTCGATTTTAGTTTCAGAGGAGCAACTCAAAGTACTTGGGTATTTTACCTCAAGAACTTCAGTCGGCCCCCATTACCACCAAAAACAATACAGGTCCGTACTTGCGTTGATTCTAGGTTCAGGAGAGCAAACCAAAGTACTTAGGTATTTAATCACAAGAACTTCAGTAGGCCGTCATAACCACAAAAAACACCACAGGTCCATACCTGTGTCGATTTTAGGTTCAGGAGAACACCCCAAATTACTTAAGCATTTTATCTCAAGAACTTCATTTGGTTCTCATCACCCTCTTAAACACGACAGGTCCATACCTGCGTCGATTTTAGGTTCAAGAGAGCAACCCAAAGTAATTGGGTATTTTATCTCAAAAACTTCATTCAGCCCCCATGACATTTAAAAACACCACCGGTCCGTATCTATGTCGATTTTAGGTTAAGAAGAGCACCCCGAAGTATTTAGGTATTTTATCTCAAGAACTTCAGTTGGCCCATATGACCACCTAAAACACCACATGTCCGTGTGGCGATTTGAGGTTCAGGAGAGCACCCCAAATTACTTGGGCATTTTATGTCAAGAAGTTCATTTGGCTCCCATGACCCCCTTATACACCACAGGTCAGTACCTGTGTTGATTTTAGGTTCAGAAGAGCACCCCAAAGTACTTGCGTATTTTATCTCAAGAACTTCATTTGGCCCCCATGACCATCAAAAACACCACAGGTCCGTACCTGTGTCAATTTTAGCTTCAGGAGAGCACCCCAAATAACTTGGGTATTTTATCTCAAGAACTTCATTTGGCTCCCATGACCCCCTTAAACACCACAGGTCCGTACCTGTGTCGATTTTAGGTTCAGGAGAGCAACCCAAAGTACTTGGTTATTTTATCTCAAGAACTTCATTTTGCCCCCATGACCATCAAAAATACCACAGGTCCGTACCTGTGTCGATTTTAGGTTCAGGAGAGCACCCCAAATTACTAGAGTATTTTATCTCAAAGAACTTCATCTGGCTCACATGCCTCCCTTAAACACCACATGTCCGTACCTGTGTCAATTTTAGGTTCAGGAGAGCAACCCAAAATACTTGGGTATTTTATCTCAAATACTTCAGTCGGCCCCCATGACCATCAAAAAAACCACAGGTCCGTACCTGTGTCGATTTTAGGTTCAGGAGAGCACCCCGAAATATTTAGGTATTTTATCTCAAGAACTTCATTTGGCTGACGTGACTCCCTTAAACACCACAGGTCCATACCCGTGTCGATTTTAGTTTCAGAGGAGCAACCCAAAGTACTTGGGTATTTTACCTCAAGAACTTCAGTTGGCCCCCATTACCACCAAAAACAATACAGGTCCGTACTTGTGTTGCTTCTAGGTTCAGGAGAGCAAACCAAAGTACTTAGGTATTTAATCACAAGAACTTCAGGTGGCCATCATAACCATAAAAAACACCACAGGTCTGTACCTGTGTCGATTTTTGGTTCAGGAGAGCATCCCAAATTACTAGAGTATTTTATCTCAAGAACTTCATTTGGCTCACATGCCTTCCTTAAACACCACATGTCCGTACCTGTGTCAATTTTAGGTTCAGGAGAGCAACCCAAAGTACTTGGGTATTTTATCTCAAGAACTTCAGTCGGCCCCCATGACCATCAAAAAAACCACAGGTCCGTACCTGTGTCGATTTTAGGTTCAGGAGACCACCCCGAAATATTTAGGTATTTTATCTCAAGAACTTCATTTGGCTGACATGACTCCCTTAAACACCACATGTCCATACCTGTGTCGATTTTAGTTTCAGAGGAGCAACCCAAAGTACTTGGGTATTTTACCTCAAGAACTTCAGTTGGCCCCCATTACCACCAAAAACAATACAGGTCCGTACTTGTGTTGATTCTAGGTTCAGGAGAGCAAACCAAAGTACTTAGGTATTTAATCACAAGAACTTCAGTTGGCCGTCATAACCACAAAAAACACCACAGATCGATACCTGTGTCGATTTTAGGTTCAGGAGAACACCCCAAATTACTTGAGTATTTTATCTCAAGAACTTCATTTGGCTCCCATCACCCTCTTAAACACCACAGGTCCGTACCTGTGTCGATTCTAGGTTCAAGAGAGCAACCCAAAGTAATTGGGTATTTTATCTCAAAAACTTCATTCAGCCCCTAAGACCATTAAAAACACCACAGGTCCGTATCTATGTCGATTTTAGGTTAAGAAGAGCACCCTGAAATATTTAGGTATTTTATCTCAAGAACTTCAGTTGGCCCTTATGACCACCTAAAACACCACATGTCCATACCTGTGTCGATTTGAGGTTCATGAGAGCACCCCAAATTACTTGGGTATTTTATCTCAAGAACTTCATTTGGCTCCCATGACCCCCTTATACACCAGAGGTCAGTACCTGTGTTGATTTTAGGTTCAGGAGAGCACCCCAAAGTACTTGGGTATTTTATCTCAAGAACTTCATTTGGCCCCCAAGCCCATCAAAAACACCACAGGTCCGTACCTGTGTCAATTTTAGGTTCAGGAGAGCACCACGAAATATTTAGGTATTTTATCTCAAGAACTTCAATTGGCCCCCATGACCATGAAAAACACCACAGGTCCGTACCTGTGTCGATTTTAGGTTCAGGAGAGCACCCCGAAATATCTAGGTATTTTATCTCAAGAACTTCATTTGGCCTTTATGACAACTTAAAACACCAAAGGTCCGTACCTGTGTTGAATCTAGGTTCATGAGAGCAACACAAATTACTTAGGTATTTTATTTCAAAAACTTCATTCGGACCTTATGACCACCTAAAACATCACAGGTCCGTACCTGTGTCGATTTTAGGTTCATGAGAGCACCCCGAATTACTTGGGTATTTTATCTCAAGAACTTCAATCGGCCCCCATAACCATCAAAAACAACACAGGTCCGTACCTGTGTCGATCTTAGGTTCAGGAGAGCACCCCAAATTACTTGGGTGTTTTATCTCAAGAACTTCATTTGGCTCCCATTTCCCCCTTATACACCACATGTCCGTGTTGATTTTAGGTTCAGGAGAGCACCCCAAATTACTTGGGTATTTTATCTCAAGAACTTCAGTCGGCCCCCATAACCATCAAAAACAACACAGGTCCGTACCTATGTCGATTTTAGGTTCAGGAGAGCACCCAAAATTACTAGAGTATTTTATCTCAAGAACTTCATTTGGCTCACATGCCTTCCTTAAACACCACAGGTCCGTACCTGTGTCGATTTTATGTTCAGGAGAGCAACCCTAAGTACTTGGGTATTTCATTTCAAGAAATTCAGTCGGCCCCCATGACCATCAAAAACACCACAGATCCGTACCTGTGTCGATTTCAGGTTCAGGAGACCACCCCGAAATATTTAAGTATTTTATGTCAAGAACTTCATTTGGCTGACATGACTCCCTTAGACACCACAGGTCCATACCTTTGTCAATTTTAGGTTCAGAGGAGCAACCCAAAGTATTTGGGTATTTTAGCTCAAGAACTTCAGTCGGCCCCCATTACCACCAAAAACAATACAGGTCCGTACTTGTGTTGATTCTAGGTTCAGGAGAGCAAACCAAAGTACTTAGGTATTTAATTACAAGAACTTCAGTTGGCCGTCATGACCACAAATAACACCATAGGTCCATACCTGTGTCGATTTTAGGTTCAGGAGAACACCCCAAATTACTTGAGCATTTTATCTCAAGAACTTCATTTGGCTCCCAACACCCTCTTAAACACCACAGGTCCGTACCTGTGTCGATTTTAGGTTCAAGAGAGCAACCCAAAGTAACTGGGTATTTTATCTCAAAAACTTCATTCAGCCCCCATGACCATCAAAAACACGACAGATCCATACCTGTATCGATTTTAGGTTCAGAAGAGCACCCCGAAATGTTTAGGTATTTTATCTCAAGAACTTCAGTTGGCCCTTATGGCCACCTAAAACACCACAGGTCCGTACCTGTGTCGATTTGAGGTTCAGGAGAGCACCCCAAATTACTTCAGTATTTTATCTCAAGAAATTCATTTGGCTCCCTTAAACACCACAGATCCGTATGTGTGTCAATTTTACGTTCAGGAAAGCACCCCGAAATATTTAGGTATTTTATCTCAAGAACTTCATTTGGCCCCCATGACCATCAAAAACACCACAGGTCCATACCTGTGTTGATTATAGGTTCAGGGGAGCACCCCAAAATATCTAGGTATTCTATTTCAAGAACTTCATTTCGCCCTTATGACCACCTAAAACACCACAGGTCCGTACCTGTGTTGATTCTAGGTTCATGAGAGCAGCCCAAATTACTTACGTATTTTATTTCAAGAACTTCGTTCGGACCTTATGACCATCTATAACACCACAGGTCCGTACCTGAGTTGGTTTTAGGTTCAGGAGAGCACCCCAAATTACTTGAGTATTTTATCTCAAGAAATTCATTTGGCTCCCATGACCCCCATAAACACCACAGGTCCGTATTTGTGTCAATTTTACGTTCAAGAGAGCACCCCGAAATATTTAGGTAATTTATCTCAAGAACTTCATTTGGACCCCATGACCATCAAAAACACCACAGGTCAGTACCTGTGTCGATTTTAGGTTCAGGAGAGCACCCCGAAATATTTAGGTATTTTATCTCAAGAACTTCAGTGGGCCCTTATGACCACATAAAACACCACAGGTCCGTACCTGTGTCGATTTGAGGTTCAGGATAGCACCCAAAATTACTTGAGTATTTTATCTCAAGAAATTCATTTGTCTCCCATGACCCCCTTAAACACCAAAGGTCTGTACCTGTGTCGATTTTAGGTTCAGGAGAGCACCCCAAAATATTTAGGTGTTTTATCTCAAGAACTTCATTTGGCCGCCATGACCATCAAAAACACCACAGGTCCGTACCTGTGTCGATTTTATGTTCAGGAGAGCACCCCGAAATATCTAGGTATTTTATCTCAAGAACTTCATTTGGCCCTTATGACCACCTAAAACACCACAGGTCCGTACCTGTGTTGATTTTAGGTTCAGGAGAGAACCCCGAATTACTTGGGTATCTTATCTCAAGAACTTCATTTGGCCCCTATGACCATCATAAAACACCACAGGTCCATACCTGTGTCGATTTTAGGTTCAGGAGAGCACCCAAAATTACTTGGGTATTTTATCTTAAGAACTTCATGTGGCTCACATGACCCCCTTAAACACCACAGGTCCGTACCTGTGTCCATTTTAGGTTAAGGAGAGCACCCCAAATTACTAGGGTATTTTATCTCAAGAACTTCATTTGGCCCCCATGACCATCAAAAACACCACAGGTCCGTACCTGTGTCAATTTTAGGTTCAGGAAAGCACCCATAATTACTAGAGCATTTTATCTCAAGAACTTCATTTGGCTCACATGCCTCCCTTAAACACCACAGGTCCGTACCTGTGTCGATTTTAGGTTCAGGAGAGCAACCCAAAGTACTTGGGTATTTTATCTCAAGAACTTCAGTCGGCCCCCATGGCCATCTAAAACACCACAGGTCCGTACCTGTGTCGATTTTAGGTTCAGGAGAGCACCCCGAAATATTTAGGTATTTTATCTCAAGAACTTCATTTGGCTGACATGACTCCCTTAGACACCACAGGTCCGTACCTGTGTCGATTTTAGGTTCAGGAGAGCACCCCGAAATATCAAGGTATTTTATCCCAAAAACTTCATTTGGCCCTTATGACCACCTAAAACACCAAAAGTCCGTACCTGACATGATTCTAGGTTCATGAGAGCAACCCAAATTACTTAGGTATTTTCTCTCAAGAACCTCATTTCGCCCCCATGAACCCCATAAACACCACAAGTCCGTACCTGTGTCGATTTTAGGTTCAGGAGAGCACCCAAAATTACTTGGGTATTTTATCTCAAGAACTTCATTTGGCTCCCATGACCCCCTCATACACCAGAGGTCCGTACATGTGTCGATTTTAGGTTCTGGAGAGCAACCCAAAGTACTTGGGTATTTAATCTCAACTTCATTTGGCCCCCATGACCATCAAAAACACCACATGTCCATACCTGTGTCTATTTTAGGTTCAGAAGAGCACCCAAAAGTACTTAGATGTCTTATCTCAAGAACTTCATTTGGCCCCCATGACCCCCTTAAACAGCATAGGTCTGTAACTGTGTCGATTTTAGGCTCAAGAGAGCACCCCCGAAATATTTATGTATCTTATCTCAAGAACTTCATTTGGCCCTTATAACCCCCTTAAACACCAGAGGTCTGCACCTGTGTCGATTTGAGGTTTAGGAGAGCACCCCAAATTACTTGAGTATTTTATCTCAAGAACTTCATTTGACCCCCATGAACCCCATAAACACCACAGGTCCGTACCTGTATCGATTTTAGGTTCAGGAGAGCAATCAAAAGTACTTGCGTATTTTATCTCAAGAACTTCGGTCGGCCCCCATAACCACCAAAAACACCACAGGTCCGTACTTGTGTTGATTCTAGGTTCAGGAGAGCAACCCAAATTCCTTACATATTTAATATCAAGAACTTCAGTTGGCTGTCATGACCACAATAAACACCACAGGTCCATACCTGTGTCGATTTTAGGTTCATGAGAGCACCCGAAATTACTTTAGTATTTTATCTCGAGAACTTCATTTGGCTCCCATCACCCTCTTAAACACCATATTTTAGGTTAAGGACAGCACCCAAAAGTACATGGGTATTTTATCTCAAGAACTTCATTTGGCCACCATTACCCCCTTAAACACCAGAGGTCCGTACCTGTGTCAATTGTAGGCTCAAGAGAGCACCCAAAATTACTTCGGTATTTTATCTCAAGAACTTCATTTGGCGCGATGACCCCCTTAAACACCACAGGTAGGTACCTGCGTCAATTCTAGGTTTAGGAAAGCAACCCAAACTACTTGGGTATTTTATCTCAAGAACTTCAGTCGGCCCCCATGACCACCAAAAGTACCAGAGGTCTGTACCTGTGTCTATTTTAGGTTCAGGAGAGCACACCAAAATACTTGGGTATTCTATCTCAAGAACTTCATTTGGCTCACATGACCCCCTTGAACACCACAGGTCCGTACCTGTGTCAATTTTAGGTTCAGGAGAGCACCCAAAAGTACTTGGGTACTTTATCTCAAGAACTTCATTTGGCTCCCATGACCACTTCAAACACCCACAGGTCAGTACCTGTGTCGATTTTAGGTTCACAAGAGCACCCGAAATATTTGGGTATTTTATCTCAAGAACTTCAGTTGGCCCTTATGACCATCTAAAAATCACAGGTCCGTACCTGTGTCGATTTGAGGTTCAGGAGAGCACCCCAAATTACTTGAGTATTTCATCTCAAGAAATTCATTTGGCTCACAAGACCCCCTTAAACACCACAGGTTCGTAACTGTCAATTTTAGGTTCAGGAGAACAACCCGAAATATTTAGGTATTTTATCTCAAGAACTTCATTTGGCCCCCATGAACATCAAAAACACCACAGGTCCGTACCTGTGTCAATTTTAGGTTCAGGAGAGCACCCTAAAATATCTAGGTATTTTATCTCAAGAACTTCATTTGGCCCTTATGACCACCTAAAACACCAAAGGTCCGTACCTGTGTCCATTTTAGGTTCTGGAGAGCACCCCGAATTAATTGGGTATTTTATCTCAAGAACTTCAGTCGGCCCCCATGACCATCAAAAACACCACAGGTCCATACCTGTATCTATTTTAGGTTCAGGAGAGCACCCCAAATTACTTGGGTATTTTATCTCAAGAACTTCTTTTGGCTCCTATGACCCCCTAAACACCACAGGTCCGTACCTGTGTTGATTTTAGGTTCAGGAGAGCAACCCAAATTACTTAGGTAATTTATCTCAAGAATTCAGTCAGGCCCCCATGACATCAAAAACGCCACAGGTCCGTACCTGTGTCGATTTTAGGATTCAAGTGAGCACCCCAAATACTTAGGGTATTTTATCTCAAAACTTTAATTGGCTCAGAGGACATCCCAAAACCCCACAGGTCCGTACCTGTGTCAATTTTAAGGTTCACGGAGAGCAACCCAAATTACTTGGGTATTTTATCTCAAGACTTCAGTCGGCCCCCATGACCACCAAAAACACCAACAGGTCCGTACTACCCTGCTGATTCTGGTTCAAAGAGAACCCCGAAATATTAGGTAATTTTATCTTCAAGAACACATTTGGCCGTTACGACCACCTAAAACACCACAGGTCCGTACCTGTGTCGATTTGAAGTTAAGGAGAGCACCCAAAATTCACTTGAGTATTTCATCTCAAGAAATCGTACCTGTGTGATTTAGTTAGAGAGAACCAAATATGTATTTTATTCAAGAACTTCTGCCTTAGACCACCTAACACCAAGTCCGTACCTTTTTAGGTTCAGAGACCCAAATTACTTGGATTTTATTCAACTCATCGCCATGACCATAAAACACACAGTCCGACCTGTTCGATTAGTTAGGCACCCAATTTACATTTGCTCCCATGACCCCTTAACACCACAGGTCCGTACCTGTGTCGATATTAGATTCAGGAGAGCAACCCAAAGTACTTGAGTATTTTATCTCAAGAACTTCATTTGGCCCCTATGACCATCAAAAACACCACAGGTCCGTACCTGTGTCGATTTTAGGTTCAGGAGACCACCCCGAAATTTTAGGTATTTTATCTCAAGAACTTCATTTAGCTGACATGACTCCTTTAGACACCAGAGGTCCATACCTGTGTCGATTTTAGGTTCAGAGGAGCAACCCAAAGTACTTGGGTATTTTATCTCAAGAACTTCATTTGGCTCCCACGACCACCTAAAACACCACAGGTCCGTCCCTGTGTGATTTTAGGTTGAGGAGAGAATCCCGAATAACTTGGGTATTTTATCTCAAACACTTCATTTGGCCCCCATGACCATCAAAAACACCACAGGTCCGTACCTGTGTTGATTTTAGATTCAGGAGAGCAACCCAAAGAACTTGGGTATTTTATCTCAAGAACTTCATTCGTCCCCCAAGACCATCAAAAACACCAGAGTTCCGTACCTGCGTCAATTTTAAATTCATGAGAGAAACCCAAACTACTTAGGAATTTTATCTCATGAACTTCAGTCGGCCCCTATGACCATGAAAAACACCACAGGTCCGTACCTGTGTCGATTTCAGGTTCAGGAGAGCACCCCAAATTACTTGGGTGTTTTATCTCAAGAACTTCATTTGGCTCACATGGCCTCCTTGAACACCACAGGTCCGTACCTGTGTCAATTTTATGTTCAGGAGAGGAAACCCAAAGTAATTGGGTATTTTATTTCAAGAACTTCATTCGGCCCCCATGACCATGAAAAACACCACAGGTCCGTACCTGTGTCGATTTTAGGTTAAGGAGAGCAACCAAAATTACGAGGGTATTTTATCTCAAGAACTTCATTTGGCTCACATGACCCCCTTAAACACCACAGGTCCGTACCTGTGTCGATTTTAGGTTCAGGAGAGGAACCCAAAGTACTTGGGTATTTTATTTCAAGAACTTCATTCAGCCCCCATGACCATCAAAAACACCACAGGTCCGTACCTGTGTCGATTTTAGGTTAAGAGGGGGGCACCCAAAATTACCAGGGTATTTGAGATCTCAAGAACTTCATTTGGCTCACATGACTCCCTGAAACACCAAAGGTCCGTACCTGTGTCGATTTTAGGTTCAGGAGAGCAACCCAAAGTACTTGGGTATTTAATCTCAAGAACTTCAGTCGGCCCCCATGACCATCAAAAACGCCACAGGTCCGTACCTGTGTCAATTTTAGGTTCAGGAGAGCACCCCAAAATATTTAGGTATTTTATCTGAAGAACTTCATTTGGCTCACATGACTCCCTTAGACAGCACAGGTCTGTACCTGTGTCGATTTTAGGTTCACGAGAGCAACACAAAGTACTTGGGTATTTTATCTCAAGAACTTCAGTCGGCCCCCATAACCACCAAAAACACCACAGGTCCGTACTTGTGTTGATTCTAGGTTCAGGACAGAAACCCAAATTACTTCGGTATTCAATCTCAAGAACTTCAGTGTGCCATCATGAACACCAAAAACACCACAGGTCCAGACCTGTGTCGATTTTAGGATCACGAGAGCACCCCAAATTACTTGAGTATTTTATCTCAAGAACTTCATTTGGCTCCCATGACCCTCTTAAATACCACAGGTCCGTCCATACCTGTGTCGATTTTACGTTCAGGAGAGCAACCCAAAGAACTTGGGTATTTTATCTCAAGAACTTCATTCGGTCCCCATGACCGAAAACACCACAGGTCTGGACCTGTGTCGATTTTAGGTTCAGAAGAGCACCCCCAAATATTTAGGTATTCTATCTCAAGAACTTCAGTTGGCCCTTACGACCACCTAAAACACCACAGGCCCGTACCTACGTCGATTTGAGGTTCAGGAGAGCACCGCAAATTACTTGAGAATTTTATCTCAAGAAATTCATTTGGCTGCCATGACCATCAAAAACACCAAAGGTCCGTACCTGTGTCAATTTTAGGTTCAGGAGAGGAACCCAAAGTACTTGGATATCTTATCTCAAGAACTTCATTTGGCCCCAATGACCATCAAAAACACCACAGGTCCGTACCTGTGTCGATTTAAGGTTCAGGAGAGAAACCCAAAGTACTTGGGTATTTTATCTCAAGAACTTCATTCGGCCCCCACGACCATCAAAAACATCACAGGTCCGTACCTGTGTCAATTTTAGGTTGACAAGAGCACCCCGAAATATTTAGGTATTTTATCTCAAGAACTTCAGTTGGCCCTTACGACCACCTAAAACACCACAGGTCCGTACCTGTATCGATTTGAGGTTCAGGAGAGCACCACAAATTACTTGGGTATTTTATCTCAAGAACTTCATTTGGCCCCCATGAACCCCAAAAACACAACAGGTCAGTACCTACGTCGATTTTAGGTTCAGGAGAGCAAACGCAAAGTACTTGCGTATTTTATATCAAGAACTTCACTCGGCCCCCATGACCATCAAAAACAACACAGATCCGTACCTGTGTCGATTTTAGGTTCAGGAGAGCACCCCGAAATATTTAGGTACTTTATCTCAAGGACTTCATTTGGCTCACATGACTCCCTTAGACACCACAGGTCCGTACCTGTGTCGATTTTAGTTTCAGAAAAGCAATCCAAAGTACTTGGGTATTTTATCTCAAGAACTTCAGTCGGCCCCCATGACCACCAAAAACACCACAGGTCCGTACCTGTGTCGATTTTAGGTTCAGGAGAGCACCCCAAATTACTAGGGTATTTTATCTCAAGAACTTCATTTGGCTCACATAACTCCCTTAAACACCAAAAACCTGTGTCAATTTTAGGTTCAGGAGAGCAACCCAAACTACATGGGTATTTTATTTCAAGAACTTCAGTCGGCCCCCATTACCATCAAAAACACCACAGGTCCGTACCTGTGTCGATTTTAGGTTCAGTAGAGCACCCCAAATTACTAGGGTATTTTATCTCAAGAACTTCATTTGGCTCACATGACTCCCTTAAACACCACAGGTCCGTACCTGTGTCGATTTTAGGTTCAGGTGAGCACCCGAAATTACTTGGGTATTTTATCTCAAGAACTTCCTTTGGCCCCCATGAACCTCATAAACACCACAGGACCGTACCTGTGTCGATTTTAGGTTCAGGAGAGCAACCAAAAGTACTTGGGTATTTTATCTCAAGAACTTCATTTGGGCCTCGAAGACCCCCTTAAACACCACAGGTCCGTACCTATGTCAATTTTAGGTTCAGGAGAGCAACCCAAAGTACTTGGGTATTTCATCTCAAGAAATTCATTCGGCCCCCATGACCACCAATAACACCACAGGTCCGTACCTGTGTCGATTTTAGGTTCAGAAGAGCACCCCAAATTACTTGGGTATTTTATCTCAAGAACTTCATTTGGCTCCCATGACCCCCTTAAACACCACAGGTCAGTACTTATGTCGATTTTAGGTTCAGGAGAGGAATCCACCAAAGTACTTGGGTATTTTACCTCAAGAACTTCATTTGGCTCCCATGACCCACTTAAACACCACAGGTCCGTACCTATGTCGATTTTAGGTTGAGAAGAGCACCCCGAAACATTTAAGTATTTTATCTCAAGAACTTCAGTTGGCACTTACGACCACCTAAAACACCACAGGTCCATACCTGTGTCGATTTTAGGTTCAGAAGAGCAACCCAAAGTACTTGAGTATTTTATCTCAAGAAATTCATTTGGCTCCCAAGACCCCCTTAAACACCACAGGTCAGTACCTGTGTCGATTTTAGGTTCAGGAGAGCAACACAAAGTACTTGGGTATTTTATCTCAAGAACATCATTTGGCCCCAATGACCATCAAAAACACCACAGGTCCGTACCTGTGTCGATTCTAGGTTCAGGAGAGCAACCCAAAGAACTTGGGTATTTTATCTCAATAACTTCATTCGTCCCCATGACCATACTGTGTCAATTTTAGGTTCAGTAGAGCACCCCATATTACTTGGGTATTTTATCTCAAGAACTTCACTTGGCTCACATGACTCCCTTAGACACCATAGGTCCGGACCTGTGTCGATTTTAGTTTCAGGAGAGCAACCCAAAGTACTTCGGGTATTTTATCCCAAGAACTTCAGTCGGCTCCCATGACCACCAAAAACACCACAGGTCCATACTTGTGGTGATTCTAGGTTCAGGGGAGCAACCCAAATTACTTAGGTATTTAATATCAAGAACCTCAGTTGGTTGTCATGACCACCAAAAACACCACAGGTCCATACCTGTGTCGATTTTAGGTTCACGAAAGCACCCAAAATTACTTGAGTATTTTATCTAGAGAACTTCATTTGGCTCCCATGACCCACTTAAACACCACAGGTCTGTACCTGTGTCGATTTTAGGTTCAGGAGAACAACCCAAAGTGCTTGGGTATTTTATCTCAAGAACTTCATTCGGCCCCCATGACCATCAAAAACACCACAGGTCTGTACCTGTGTCAATTTTAGGTTCAGAAGAGCACCCCAAAATATTTAAGTATTCTATCTCAAGAACTTCAGTTGGCCCTTACGACCACCTACAACACCACAGGTCCGTACCTGTATCGATTTGAGGTTCAGGACAGCACCACAAATTACTTGAGTATTTAATCTCAAGAAATTCATTTGGCTTCCATGACCGCCTTAAACACCACAGGTCCGTACCTGTGTCGCTTTTAGGTTCAAGAGAGCACCCCAAATTAATTGGGTATTTTATCTCAAGAACTTCATTTGGCCAGACCCTTAACCCACAGTCCGTACCTTGTCATTTAGTTCAGAAGCACCCAAAGTACTTGGGTATTTATCTCAAGAACTCATTCGGCCCCATGACCAAAAACACCACAGGTCCTACCTGTGTCATTTTAGGTTCAGAAGCACCCCAAATATTGGTATTTTATCTAAGAACTCATTGGCTCATGACCCTAAACACCACAGTCGTACTTGTCGATTTAGGTTAGGAGAGAACCAATACTTGGTATTTTACTCAAGAACTTCATTGGTCCATGACCCTTAAACACCAAGGTCGTACCTGTCGATTTTAGGTTGAGAAGGACCAATTGTATTTATTCAAGAACTTCATTGGCCAGACACCAAAACACCACAGGTCCATACCTGTGTCATTTAGGTTCAGAGAGCACCAAAATTATTTATCTCAAGAATTTCATTTGGCCCCCATGAACCCCATAAACACCACAGGTCCGTACCTGTGTCGATTTTAGGTTCAGGAGAGAACCCAAAAGTACTTGGGTATTTTATCTCAAGAACTTCATTTTGCCACGATGACCCCCTAAAACACCAAAGGTCCGTACCTGGGTCAATTTTAGGTTCAGGAGAGCAACCCAAAGTACTTGGGTATTTCATCTCAAGAACTTCATTCGGGCCCCATGACCACCAATAACACCACAGGTCCGTACCTGAGTCAATTTTAGGTTCAGTAGAGCACCCCAAATTACTTGGGTATTCTATCTCAAGAACTTCATTTGGCTCCTATGACCCCCTTAAACACCACAGCTCAGTACCTGTGTCGATTTTAGGTCTAGGAGAGCAATCCAAAGTACTTGGGTATTTTATCTCAAGAACTTCATCTGGCTCCCATGACCCCCTAAAACACCACAGGTCCGTACCTGTGTCGATTTTAGGTTGAGAAGAGTTTTAGGTTGAGAAGAGCACCCGAAATATTTACGTATTTTATCTCAAGAACTTCAGCTAGCCCTTACGACAACCTAAAACACCACAGGTCCATACCTGTGTCGATTTTAGTTTCAGGAGAGCACCACAAATTACTTGAGTATTTTATCTCAAGAAATTAATTTTGCTCCATGACCCCCTTAAACACCCACAGGTCTCGTCCCTGTCGCTCGAATTTTAGGTTCAGAGGAGACCACAAAGTACTTGGGTTATTTTATCTCAAGAACCTTCATTTGGCCACATGACATCAAAAACACCACAGGTCCGTACCTGTGTCGATTTCTAGGTTCAGGAGAGCAACCCAAAGTACTTGGGTATTTTATCTCAATAACTTCATTCGTCCCCATGACCATCAAAAACACCACAGGTCCGTTACTGTGTCGATTTTAGGTTCAGTAGAGCACCCCATATTACTTGGGTATTTTATCTCAAGAACTTCATTTGGCTCACATGACTCCCTTAGACTCCACAGGTCCGTACCTGTGTCGATTTTAGCTTCAGAAGAGCAATCCAAAGTACTTGGGTATTTTATCTCAAGAACTTCAGTCGGCTCCCATGACCACCAAAAACACCACAGGTCAGTACTTGTGTGATTCTAGGTTCAGGGGAGCACCCCAAATTACTTAGGTATTTAATCTCAAGAACTTCAGTCGGCCCCCATGACCACCAAAAACACCACAGGTCCTAACCTGTGTCGATTTTAGGTTCAGGAGAGCACCCCAAATTACTGGGTATTTTATCTCAAGAAATTAATTTGGCTCACATAACTCCCTTAAACACCAAAGGTCCGTACCTGTGTCAATTTTAGGTTCAGGAGAGGAACCCAAACTACTTGGGTATTTTATCTCAAGAACTTCAGTCAGCCCCCATGACCACCAAAAACACCACAGGTCTGTACCTGTGTCAATTTTAGGTTCAGGAGAGCACCCCAAATTATTTGGGTATTTTATCTCAAGAACTTCATTTGGCTCACATGACCCCCTTAAACACCACAGGTCCATACCTGTGTCGATTTTAGGTTCAGGAGAGGAACCCAAAGTACTTGGGTATTTTATTTTAAGAACTTCATTCGGCCCCCAGGACCATCAAAAAAACCACAGGTCCGTAACTGTGTCGATTTTAGGTTCAGGAGAGCACCCCAAATTACTAGGGTATTTTATCTCAAGAACTTCATTTGGCTCACATAACTCCCTTAGACACCACAGGTCCGTACCTGTGTCGATTTTAGGTTCAGGAGAGCAACCCAAAGTACTTGGGTATTTTATCTCAAGAACTTCAGTCGGCCCCCATGACCACCAAAAACACCACAGGTCCGTACCTGTGTCGATTTTAGGTTCAGGAGAGCACCCCAAATTACTTGGGTATTTTATCTCAAGAACTTCATTTGGCTCCCATGACCCCCTTAAACACCACAGGTCCGTACCTGTGTCGATTTTAGTTGAGGAGAGCACCCCCAAAATACTTAGGTATTTTATCTCAAGAACTTCAGTCGGCCCCATGACCACCAAAAACACCACAGGTCCGTACCTGTGTCGATTTTAGGTTTAGGAGAGCACCCAAATTACTTTAGGTATTTTATCTCAAGAACTTCATTTGGCTCACATGACCCCCTTAAACACCACAGGTCCGTACCTGTGTCGATTTTAGGTTCAGGAGAGCAACCCAAAGTACTTGGGTATTTTATCTCAAGAACTTCATTTGGCTCCCATCACCCTCTTAAACACCACAGGTCCGTACTTGTGTCGATTTTCGGTTCAGGAGGGCACCCCAAATTACTAGGGTATTTTATCTCAAGAACTTCATTTGGCTTACATGACTCCCTTAAACACCACAGGTCTGTAACTGTGTTGATTTTAGGTTCAAGAAAGCAAACCAAAGTACTTGGGTATTTTATCTCAAGAACTTCAGTCGGCCCCCATGACCATCAAAAACAACACAGGTCCGTACCTGTGTCGGTTTTAGGTACAGGAGAGCACCCTAAATTACTTGGGTATTTTATCTCAAGAACTTCATTTAGCTCCCATGACCCCCTTAAACACCACAGGTCCGTACCTGTGTCGATTTTAGGTTCAGGAGAGCAACCCAAAGTACTTGGGTATTTTATCTCAAGAACTTCATTCGGCCCCCATGACCATCAAAAACACCACAGGTCCGTACCTGTGTCGATTTTAGGTTCAGGAGAGCACCCAAAACTACTTGGGTATTTTATCTTAAGAACTTCATTTGGCCCCCATGACCCCCTTAAACACCAGAGGTCCGTATCTGTGTCGATTTTAGGCTCAGAAGAGATCCCAAAATTACTTTGGTATATTTTATCTCAAGAACTTCATTTGCCCCGATAACCACCTTAAACATTACAGGTCCGTACTTGTGTCAATTTTAGGTTCAGGAGAGCAACACAAACTACTTGGGTATTTTACCTCAAGAACTTCAGTCGGCCCCCATGACCACCAAAAACACCACAGGTCCTTACCTGTGTCAATTTCAGGCTCAGGAGAGCACCCCAAATTACTTGGGTATTTTATCTCAAGAACTTCATTTGGCTCACATCACCCCCTTAAACACCACAATTCCGTACCTGTGTCAATTTTAGGTTCACGAGAGCAACCCAAATTACTTGGGTATTTTATCTCAAGAACTTCCTTTGGCTCACATGACCCCCTTAAACACCACAGGTCCGTACCTGTGTCGATTTTAGGTTGAGAAGAGCAACCCGAAATATTTAGGTATTCTATCTCAAGAACTTCATTCGGTTCTTACGACAACCTAAAACACCAAAGGTCCATACCTGTGTCGATTTCAGGTTCAAGAGAGCAACCCAAAGTACTTGGGTATTTTATCTCAAGAACTTCATTCGGCCCCCATGACCATCAAAAACACCACAGGTCCGTACCTGTGTCGATTTTAGGTTCAGGAAAGCACCCAAAATTACTTGGGTATTTTATCTCAAGAACTTCATTTGGCCCCCATGAACCCCATAAACACCACAGGTCCGTACCTGCGTCAATATTAGGTTAAGGAGAGCAACACAAAGTAATTCGGCCCCCATGACCATCAAAAACACCACAGATCCGTACCTGTGTCGATTTTAGGTTCAGGAGAGCACCCCTAAAAATTTAAGTATTTTATCTCAAGAACTTCATTTGGCCCTTATGACCACCTAAAACACCACAGGTCCGTACCTGTGTTGATTCTAGGTTCAGGAGAGCACCCAAATTACTTAGGCATTTGATTTCAAGAAATTCATTCAGACCTTATGACCACCTAAAAGACCACAGGTCTGTACCTGTGTTGATTATAGGTTCAGGAGAGCACCCCAAATTACTTGGCTGTACCTGTGTTGATTATAGGTTCAGGAGAGCACCCCAAATTACTTGGCGATTTTTCAAGAACTTCATTTGGCCTCCATGAACCCCATAAACACCACAGGTCCATACTTGTGTTGATTCTAGGTTCAGGAGAGCAACCCAAATTCCTTACGTATTTAATATCAAGAACTTCAGTTGGCCATCATGACCACCATAAACACCACAGGTCCATACCTGTGTCGATTTTAGGTTCACGAGAGCACCCGAAATTACTTGAGTATTTTATCTCGAGAACTTCATTTGGCTCCCACAACCCTCTTAAACACCACATTCTAGGTTCAGGAGAGCACCCAAAACTACTTGGGTATTTTATGTGAAGAACTTCATTTGGCCCCCATGATCATCAAAAACACCACAGGTCCGTACCTGTGTCGATTTTAGGTTCAGAAGAGCACCCCGAAATATTTAGGTATTTTATCTCAAGAACTTTAGTTGGCCCTTACGACCACCTAAAACACCACAGGTCCGTACCTGTGTCGATTTGAGGTTCAGAAGAGCACCCCAAATTACTTGAGTATTTCATCTCAAGAAATTCATTTTGCTCTAATGACACCCTTAAACACCACAGGTCCGTACCTGTGTCGATTTTAGGTTCAGGAGAACTCCCCGAAATATTTAGGTATTTTATCTCAAGAATTTCATTCGGCCCCAATGACCATCAAAAACACCACAGGTCCGTACCTGTGTCGATTTAAGGTTCCAGAGAGCACCCCAGATTACTTGAGTATTTTATCTCAAGAAATTCATTTGGTCCCATGACCCCTTTAAACACCACATGTCCATACCTGTGTCGATTTTAGGTTCAGGAGAGCAACCCAAAGTACTTGGGTATTTTATCTCAAGAACTTCAGTCGGCCCCATGACCATCAAAAACATTAATGGTCTGCACCTTTGTCGACTTTAGGTTCAGGAGAGCACCCTAAAATATCTAGGTATTTTATCTCAAGAACTTCATTTGGCCCTTATGACCACCTAAAACACCACAGGTCTGTACCTGTGTTGATTCTAGGTTCAGGAGAGCAACCCAAATTACTTAGGTATTTTATTTCAAGAACTTCATTCGGACATTATGACCACCTAAAACACCACAGGTCCGTACCTGTGTCGATTTTAGGTTCACAAGAGCACCCCGAATTACTTGGGTATTTTATCTCAAGAACTTCATTTGGCCCCCATGAACCCCATAAACTCCACAGGTCCGTACCTGTGTCAATTTTAGGTTCAGGAGAGGAACCAAAAGTACTTGGGTATTTTATCTCAAGAACTTCATTCGGCCCCCATGACCATCAAAAACACCACAGGTCCGTACCTGTGTCGACTTTAGTTCAGGAAAGCATCCCGAAATATTGAGGTATTTCATCTCAAGAACTTCATTTGGCCCTTATGACCACCTAAAACACCAAAGGTCTGTACCTGCATCAATTTTAGTTTCAGGAGAGCAACCCAAAGTACTTGGGTATTTCATCTCAAGAACTTCATTCGGCCCCTATGACCACCAAAAACACCACAGGTCCATACCTGTGTCGATTTTAGGTTCAGTACAGCACCCAAAATTATTTGGGTATTTTATCTCAAGAACTTCATTTGGCTCCCATGACCCCCTTAAACACCACAAGTCAGTACCTGTGTTGATTTTATGTTCAGGAGAGCAATCCAAAGTACTTGGGTATTTTATCTCAAGAACTTCAGTCGGCCCCCATGACCATCAAAAACACCACAGGTCCGTCCGTACCTGTGTTGATTTTAGGTTCAGGAGAGCAACCCGAAATATTTAGGTATTTTATCTCAAGAACTTCATTTGGCTCACATGACTTCCTTAGACACCACAGGTCCGTACCTGTGTCGATTTTAGTTTCAAGAGAGCAACACAAAGTACTTGGGTATTTTATCTCAAGAACTTCAGTCGGCCCCCATGACCACCAAACACACCACAGGTCTGTACTTGTGTTGATTCTAGGTTCAGGAGAGCAACCCAAATTACTTAGGTATTTAATATCAAGAACTTCAGTTGGCCGTCATGACCACCAAAAACACCACAGGTCCATACCTGTGTCGATTCTAGGTTTACGAGAGCACCCGAAATTACTTGAGTATTTTATCTCGAGAACTTCATTTGGCTCCCATGACCCCCTTAAACACCACAGGTCCGTACCTGTGTCGATTTTAGGTTCAGGAGAGCAACCCAAAGTACTTGGATATTTTATCTCAAGAACTTCATTTGGCCCCCATGACCATCAAAAACACCACAGGTCCGTACCTGTGTCGATTATAGGTTCAGGAGAGCAACGCAAAGAACTTGAGTATTTTATCTCAAGAACTTCATTTGTCCCCCATGACCATCAAAAACACCACACGTCCGTACCTGTGTCGATTTTAGGTTCAGAAGAGCACCCCGAAATATTTAGGTATTTTACCTCAAGAACTTCAGTTGGCCCTTACGAGCACCTAAAACACCACAAGTCCGTACCTGTGTCGATTTGAGGTTCAGGAGAGCATCCTATATTACTTGAGTATTTTATCTCAAGAAATTCATTTGGCTCCCATGACCCCCTTAAACACCACAGGTCCATACCTGTGTCGATTTTAGGTTCGGGAGAGCACCCCGAAATATCTAGATATTCTATCTCAAGAACTTCATTTGGCCCTTATGACCACCTAAAACACCACAGGTCCGTACCTGTGTTGATTCTAGGTTCATGAGAGCAACCCAAATTACTTAGGCATTTTATTTCAAGAACTTTATTCAGACCTTATGACCACCTAAAACACCACAGGTCCGTACCTGTGTCGATTTTAGGTTCAGGAGAGCACCACGAAATATTTAGGTATTTTATATCAAGAACTTCATTAAGCTCACATGACTCCCTTTGACACCACAGGTCAGTACCTGTGTCGATTTTAGGTTCACAAGAGCAACCCAAAGTACTTGGGTATTGTATCTCAAGAACTTCAGTCAGCCCACATGACCACCAAAAACACCACAGGTCCGTACTTGTGTTGATTCTAGGTTCAAGAGAGCACCCAAAACTACTTGGGTATTTCATCTCAAGAACTTCATTTGGCCCCCATGACCCCATTAAACACCATAGGTCTGTACCTGTGTTTATTTCAGGCTCAGGAGAGCACCCCAAATTACTTGGGTGTTTTATCTCAAGAACTTCAGTCGGCCCCGATGACCCCCTTAAACACCACAGGTCCGTACCTGTGTCGAATTTAGGTTCAGGAGAGCACCCCGAAATATTTAGGTATTTTATCTCAAGAATGTCATTTGGCTCAAATGACTCCTTAGACACCACAGGTCAGTACCTGTGTCGATTTTAGGTTCACGAGAGCAACCCAAAGTACTTGGGTATTTTATCTCAAGAACTTCAGTCGGCCCCCATGACCATCAAAAACACCACAGGTCCGTCCCTGTGTCAATTTTAGGTTCAGGAGAGCAACCCAAAGAACTTGGGTATTTTATCTCAAGAACTTCATTCGTCCCCCATGACCATCAAAAACACCACAGGTCCGTATGTGTGTTGATTTTAGGATCAGGAGAGCACCCCAAATTACATGAGTGCTTTATCTCAAGAACCTCATTTCACCCCGATGAACCCCATAAACACCACAGGTCTGTACCTGTGTCGATTTGAGGTTCAGGAGAGCACCCAAAAGTACTTGGGTATTTTATCTGAAGAACTTCATTTGGCTCCCATGACCCCCTTAAACACTATAGGTCCGTACCTGTGTCAATTTTAGGCTCAGGAGAGCACCCAAAATTACTTGGGTATTTTATCTCAAGAACTTCATTTGGCCCTGATAACCCCCTTAAACACCACATGTCCATACTTGTGTCAATTTTAGTTTCAGGAGAGCAACCCAAAGTACTTGGGTATTTTATCTCAAGAACTTCATTCAGACCCCAAGACCACCAAAAACATCAAAGGTCCGTACCTGTGTCGATTTTAGGTTCAGGATAGCACCCCAAATTACTAGGGTATTTTATCTCAAGAACTTCATTTGGCTCCCATGACCCCATTAAACACCACAGGTCTGTACCTGTGTCGATTTTAGGTTCAGGAGAGCAATCCAAAGTACTTGGGTATTTTATCTCAAGAACTTCAGTTGGACCCCATGACCATTAAAACCACCACAGGTCCGTCCGTACCTGCGTCTATTTTAGGTTCAGGAGAGCACAACGAAATATTTAGGTATTTTATCTCAAGAACTTTATTTGGCTCACATGACTCCCTTAGACACCACAGGTCCGTACCTGTATCAATTTTAGGTTCACGAGAGCAACGCAAAGAACTTGGGTATTTTATCTCAAGAACTTCAGTCGGCCCCCATGACCACAAAAAACACCAGAGGTCCGTACATGTGTTGATTCTAGGTTCAGGAGAGAAACCCAAAGTACTTAGGTATTTAATCTCTAGAACTTCAGCACCAAAAACACCACAGGTCCATACCTGTGTCGATTTCAGGTTCAGGAAAGCACCCCAAATTACTTGAGTATTTTATCTCAAGAACTTCATTTGGCTCCCATGACCCTCTTAAACACCACAGGTCCGTACCTGTGTCGATTTTAGGTTCAGGAGAGCAACCCAAAGAACTTGGCTATTTTATCTCAAGAACTTCATTCGGCCCCCATGACCACCAAAAACACCACAGGATCGTACCTGTGTCGATTTCAGGTTCAGAAGAGCACCCCGAAATATTTAGGTATTTTATCTCAAGAACTTCAGTGGGACCTTACGACCACCTAAAACACCAAAGGTCTGTACCTGTGTCGATTTGAGGTTCAGGAGAGCACCCTAAATTACTTGAGTATTTTATCTCAAGAAATTCATTTGGCTCCCATGACCCCCTTAAACACCATACGTCTGTACCTGTGTCGATTTTAGGTTCAGGAGAGCAACCCAAAGCACTTGGATATTTTATCTCAAGAACTTCATTTGGCCCCCATGACCATCAAAAACACCACAGGTCCGTACCTGTGTCGATTTTAGGTTCAGGAGAGCAACACAAAGAACTTGGGTATTTTATCTCAAGAACTTCATTCGGCCCCCATGACCATCAAAAACACCACAGGTCCGTATCTGTGTCAATTTTAGGCTCAGGAGAGCACCCCAAATTACTTGGGTATTTCATCTCAAGAACTTCATTTGGCTCCCATGACCTCCTTACACACCACAGGTCAGTACCTGTGTTGAATTTAGGTTCAGGAGAGGAACCTAAAGTACTTGGGTATTTTATCTCAAGAACTTCAGTCGTCCCCCATAACCATCAAAATCACCACAGGTCCGTACTTGTGTCGATTTTAGGTTCAGGAGAGCACCCTAAATTACTAGGGCATTTTATCTCAAGAAATTCATTTGGCTCACATGACTCCCTTAAACACCACAGGTCCATACCTGTGTCGATTTTAGATTCAGGAGAGCAACCCAAAATACTTCGGTATTTTATCTCAAGAACTTCAGTCAGCCCCCATGACCATCAAAAACACCACAGGTCCGTCCGTACCTGTGTCGATTTTAGGTTCAGGAGAGCACCCCGAAATATTTAGGTATTTTATCTCAAGAACTTCATTTGGCTCACATGACTCCCTTAGACACCACAGGTCAGTACCTGTGTCGATTTTAGGTTCACGAGAGCAACCCAAAGTACTTGGGTATTTTATCTCAAGAACTTCAGTCGGCCCCCATGACCACCAAAAACACCACAGGTCCGTACTTTTGTTGATTCTAGGTTCACGAGAGCAACCCAAAGTACTTAGGTATTTAATCTCAAGAACTTCAGTTGGCCATCATGACTACCATAAACACCACAGGTCCATACCTGTGTCGATTTTAGGTTCACGAGAGCACCCGAAATTACTTGAGTATTTTATCTCAACAATTTCATTTGGCTCCCATGACCCTCTTAAACACCACAGGTCTGTACCTGTGTCAATTTTAGGTTCAGAACTGCAACCCAAAAAACTTGGGTATTTTATCTCAAGAACTTCATTCGTCCCCCATGACCATCAAAAACACCACAGGTCCGTCCGTATCTGTGTCAATTTTAGGTTCAGAAGAGCACCCCGATATATTAAGGTATTTCATCTCAAGAACTTCAGTTGGACCTCACGACCACCTAAATCACCACAGGTCCGTACCTGTGTCAATTTAAGGTTCAGGAGAGCACCCTAAATTACTTGAGTATTTTATCTCAAGAAATTCATTTGGCTCCCATGACCCCCTTAAGCACCAAAGGTCCGTACCTGTGTTGATTTTAGTTTCAGGAGAGCACCCCGAAATATCTAGGTATTTTATCTCAAGAACTTCATTTGGCCCTTATGACCACCTAAAACACCACAGGTCCATACCTGTGTTGATTCTAGGTTCATGAAAGCAACCCAAATTACTTAGGTATTTTATTTCAAGAACTTCATTCGGACCATATGACCACCTAAAACACCACAGGTCAGTACCTGTGTTGATTTTAGGTTCAGGAGAACACCCCGAATTACTTGGGTATTTTATCTCAAGAACCTCATTTCGCCCCCATGAACCCCATAAACACCACAGGTCCATACTTGTGTCAATTTGAGGTTTAGGAGAGCACCCAAAAGTACTTGGATATTTTATCTCAAGAACTTCATTTGGCTCCCATGACCCCCTTAAACACCATAGGTCCGTACCTGTGTTGATTTTAGGCTCAGGAGAGCACCCCAAATTACTTGGGTATTTTATCTCAAGAGCTTCATTTGGCTACCATGACCCCCTTAAACACCACAGGTCTGTACCTGTGTTGATTTTAGGTTCAAGATAGGAACCCAAAGTACTTGGGTATTTTATCTCAAGAACATCGTTCGGCCCCCATGACCATCAAAAACAACACAGGTCCGTACCTATGTCAATTTTAGGTTCAGGATAGCACCCCAATTTACTAGGGTATTTTATCTCAACAACTTCATTTGGCTCACATGACGCTCTTAAACACCACAGGTCCGTACCTGTGTTGATTTCAGGTTCAGGAGAGCAACCCAAAGTACTTGGGTATTTAATCTCAAGAACTTCAGTCAGCCCCCATGACCTTCAAAAACACCATAGGTCCGTACCTGTGTCGATTTTAGGTTCAGTAGAGCACCCCAAATTACTTGGGTATTTTATCTCAAGAAATTCATTTGGCTCCCATGAACCCCTTAAACACCACAGGTCAGTACCAGTGTCGATTTTAGGTTCAGGAGAGCAATCCAAACTACTTGGGTATTTTATCTCAAGAACTTCAGTCGGCCCCCATGACCATCAAAAACACCACAGGTCCGTACCTGTGTCGATTTTAGGTTCAGGAGAGCACCCCGAAATATTTAGGTATTTTATCTCAAGAACTTCATTTGGCTCACATGACTCCCTTAGGAATCACAGGTCCGTACCTGTGTCGATTTTGTTTCAGGAGAGCAACCCAAAGTACTTGGGTATTTTATCTCAAGAACTTCATTCGGCCCCCATGACCACCAAAAACACCACAGGTCTGTACTAGTGTTGATTCTAGGTTCAGGAGAGCAACACAAATTACTTAGGTATTTAATATGAAGAACTTCAGTTGGCCGTCATGACCACCAAAAACACCACAGGTCCATACCTGTGTCGATTTTAGGTTCAGAAGAGCACCCCGAAATACTAAGGTATTCTATCTCAAGAACTTCAGTTGCCCCTTATGCCCACCTAAAACACCACAGGTCCGTACCTGTGTCGATTTGAGGTTCAAGACAGCAACACAAATTACTTGAGTATTTTATCTCAAGAAATTCATTTGCCTCCCATGTCCTCCTTAAACACCACAGGTCCATACCTGTGTCGATTTCAGGTTCAAGAGAGCACCCGAAATATTTAGATATATTATCTCAAGAACTTCATTTGGCCCCCATGACCCCCTTAAACACCATAGGTCCATACCTGTGTCGATTTTAGGCTCAGGAGAGCACCCCAAATTACTTGGATATTTTATCTCAAGAACTTCAGTTGGTCCCGATGACCCCCTTAAACACCACAGGTCCGTACCTGTGTCAATTTTAGGTTCAGGAAAGCAACCCAAAGTACTTGGGTATTTTATCTCAAGAACTTTAGTCGGCCCCCATGCCCACCAAAAACACCACAGGTCTGTACCTGTGTCGATTTTAGGTTCAAGAAAGCACCCCGAAATATTTAGGTATTTTATCTTAAGAACTTCATTTGGTTCCCATGACCATCAAAAACAATATAGGTCCGTACATGTGTCGATTTTAGGTTCAGGAGAGCACCTCGAAATATTTAGGTATTTTATCTCAAGAACTTCATTTGGCCCTTATGACCACCTAAAAAACCACAGGTCCGTACCTGTGTTGATTCTAGGTTCAGGAGAGCAACCCAAACTACTTAGGTATTTTATTTCAAGAACTTCATTCAGACCTTATGACCACCTAAAAGACTACAGGTCTGTATCTGTGTTGATTTTAGGTTCAGGAGAGCACCCCCAAATTACTTGGGTATTTTACCTCAAGAACTTCATTTGGCCCCCATGAACCCCATAAACACCACAGGTCCATACCTGTATGGATTTTAGGTTCAGGAGACCACCCCGAATTACTTGGGTATTTTATCTCAAGAACTTCATTTGGCCACCATGACCCCCTTAAACACCATAGCTCCGGACCTGTGTCAATTTTAGGTTCAGGAGAGCACCCAAAATTACTTAGGTATTTTATCTCAAGAACTTCATTTGGCCCCGATGACCCCCTTAAACACCACAGGTCAGTACCTGTCAATTTTAGGTTCAGGAGACCAACCCAAAGTACTTGGGTATTTTATCTGAAGAACTTCATTCGGCCCCCATTACCACCAAAACCACCACAGGTCCATACCTGTGTCAATTTTAGGTTCAGGAGAGCACCCGAAATTACTTGGGAGTTTTATCTCAAGAACTTCATTTGGCTCCCATGACCCCCTTAAATACCACAGGTCCATACCTGTGTCGATTTTAGGTTCAGGAGAGCAACCCAAAGTACTTAGGTATTTTATCTCAAGAACTTCATTCGGCCCCCATGACCACCAAAAACACCAAAGGTCCGTACTTGTGTTGATTCTAGGTTCAGAAGAGCAATCCAAAGTACTTAGGTATTTAATCTCAAGACCTTCAGCTGTGCCTCATGACCACCAAAAACAACACAGGTGCGTACCTGTCTCGATTTTAGGTTCAGAAGAGCAACCCAAATTACTTGAGTATTTTATCTCAAGAACTTCATTTGGCTCCCATGACCCCCTTAAACAACACAGGTCTGCACCTATGTCGATTTTATGTTCAGGAGAGCAACCCAAAGTACTTGGGTATTTTATCTCAAAAACTTCATTCAGCCCCCATGACCATCAAAAACAATATAGGTCCGTACCTGTGTCGATTTTAGGTTCAGGAGAGCACCTCGAAATATTTAGGTATTTTATCTCAAGAACTTCATTTGGCCCTTATGACTACCTAAAACACCACAGGTCCGTACCTGTGTTGATTCTAGGTTCAGGAGAGCAACCCAAACTGCTTAGGTATTTTATTTCAAGAACTTCACTCGGACATCATGACCACCTAAAACACCACAGGTCCGTAACTGTGTTGATTTTAGGTTCAGGAGAACACCCCGAATTACTTGGGTATTTTATCTCAAGAACTTCATTTGGCCCCCATGCACCCCTTAAACACCACAGGTCCGTACCTGTGTTGATTTTAGGTTCAGGAGAGCACCCAAAAGTACTTGGGTATTTTATCTCAAGTACTTCATTTGGTCCCCACGACCCACTTAAACACCATAGGTCCGTACCTGTGTCTATTTTAGGCTCAGGGGAGTACCCAAAATTACTTGGGTATTTCATCTCAAGAACTTCATTTGGCCCCGATGACCCCCTTAAACACCACAGGTCCGTACCTGTGTCAATTTTAGGTTCGGGAGAGCACCCCAAATTACTTGGGTATTTTATCTCAAGAACTTCATTTGGCTCCCAAGACCCCCTTAAACACCACAGGTCCGTACCTGTGTCGATTTGAGGTTCAGGAGAGCAACCCAAAGTACTTGGGTATTATATCTCAAGCACTTCAGTCGGCCCCCATGACCACCAAAAACACTACAGGTCCGTAATTGTGTTGATCCTAGGTTCAGGAGAGGAACCCAAGTACTTATGTATTTAATCTCAAGAACTTCAGTTGGCCCTCATGACCACCAAAAATACCACAGGTCCGTACTTGTGTCGATTTTAGGTTCAGGAGAGCACCCCAAATTACTTGAGCATTTTATCTCAAGAACTTCATTTGGCACCCATGACCCCCTTAAACACCACAGGTCCGTACCTGTGTCGATTTTATGTTCAGGAGAGCAACCCAAAATACTTGCGTATTTTATGTCAAGAACTTCATTCGGCCCCCATGACCACCAAAAACACCACAGGTCCGTACCTGTGTCAATTTGAGGTTCAGGAGAGCACCCCAAATTTTTTATTTTTTTATTTTATTTTGCTTTGTCGCTGTCTCCTGCATTTGTGAGGTAGCGCAAGGAAACAGAAGAAAGAAATGGCCCAACCCACCCCCATACACATGTATATACACACACGTCCACACACGCAAACATACACACCCATACATCTCAATGTACACATATATATACACACACAGACACATACATATATACCCATGCACACAATTCACACTGCCTGCCTTTATTCATTCCCATCGCCACCTCGCCACACATGCAATACCATCCCCCTCCCCCCTCATGTGTGCGAGGTAGTGCTAGGAAAAGATAACAAAGGCCCCATTCGTTCACACTCAGTCTCCAGCTGTCATGCAATAATGCCCGAAACCACAGCTCCCTTTCCACATCCAGGCCCCACACAATTTTCCATGGTTTACCCCAGACGCTTCACATGCCCTGATTCAATCCACTGACAGCACGTCAACCCCGGTATACCACATCGATCCAATTCACTATATTCCTTGCCCTCCTTTCACCCTCCTGCATGTTCAGGCCCCGATCACTCAAAATCTTTTTCACTCCATCTTTCCACCTCCAATTAGGTCTCCCACTTCTCCTCGTTCCCTCCACCTCCGACACATATATCCTCTTGGTCAATCTTTCCTCACTCATTCTCTCCATGTGCCCAAACCATTTCAAAACACCCTCTTCTGCTCTCTCAACCACGCTCTTTTTATTTCCACACATCTCTCTTACCCTTACATTACTTACTCGATCAAACCACCTCACACCACACATTGTCCTCAAACATCTCATTTCCAGCACATCCACCCTCCTGCGCACAACTCTATCCATAGCCCACGCCTCGCAACCATACAACATTGTTGGAACCACTATTCCTTCAAACATACCCATTTTTGCTTTCCGAGATAATGTTCTCAACTTCCACACATTCTTCAATGCTCCCAGGATTTTCGCCCCCTCCCCCACCCTATGATTCACTTCCGCTTCCATGGTTCCATCCGCTGCCAGATCCACTCCCAGATATCTAAAACACTTCACTTCCTCCAGTTTTTCTCCATTCAAACTTACCTCCCAACTGACTTGACCCTCAACCCTACTGTACCTAATAACCTTGCTCTTATTCACATTTACTCTTAACTTTCTTCTTTCACACACTTTACCAAACTCAGTCAGCAGCTTCTGCAGTTTCTCACATGAATCAGCCACCAGCACTGTATCATCAGCGAACAACAACTGACTCACTTCCCAAGCTCTCTCATCCACAACAGACTTGAGTATTTTATCTCAAGAAATTCATTTGGCACCCATGACCCCCTTAAACACCACAGGTCCGTACCTATGTCGATTTTAGGTTTAGGAAAGCAACCCAAAGTACTTGGGTATTTTATCTCAAGTACTTCATTCGGCCCCCATGACCATCAAAAACACCACAGGTCCATACCTCCGTACCTTTGTCGATTTTAGGTTCAGGAGAGCACCCCAAAATATTTAGGTATTTTATCTCAAGAACTTCATTCAGACCTTATGACCACCTAAAACACCACAGGTCCGTACCTGTGTCAATTTGAGGTTCAGGAGAGCACCCCAAAGTACTTGGGTATCTTATCTCCAGAACTACAATCGGCCCCCAGGACCAACAAAAACACCACAGGTCCATACTTGTGTTGATTCTAGGTTCAAGAGAGCAACCCAAGTACTTAGGTATTTAATCTCAAGAACTTCAGTTGGCCCTCATGACCTCCAAAAACACCACAGGTCCATACTTGTGTTGATTCTAGGTTCAGGAGAGCAACCCAAAGTACTTGGGTATCTTATCTCAAGAACTTCATTCGGCCCCCGTGACCACCAAAAGCACCACAGGTCCGTACCTGTGTCGATTTTCGGTTCAGGAGAGCAACCCGAAATATTTAGGTATTTTATCTCAAGAACTTTATTTGGCCCTTATGACCACCTAAAACACCACAGGTCCGTACCTGTGTTGATTCTAGGTTCAGGAGAGCAGTCCAAAATACTTAGGTATTTTAGTTCAAGAACTTCATTCGGCCCCCATGAACCCCTTACACACCACAGGTCTGTACCTGTGTCGATTTTAGGTTCAGGAGAGCACCCAAAAGTACTTGGGTATTTTATCTCAAGAACTTCATTTGGCCCCCATGACCCCGTTAAACACCACAGGTTTGTACCTGTATCGATTTTAGGCTCAGGAGAGAACCCAAAATTACTTGGGTATTTTATCTCAAGAACTTCATTTGGCCTCGATGACCCCGTTAAACACCACAAGTCAGTACCTGTGTCAATTTTAGGTTCAGGAGAGCAACCCAAAGTACTTGGGTATTTTATCTCAAGAACTTCATTCGGCCCCCATGACCATCAAAAACACCACAGGTTTGCACCTGTGTCGAATTGAGGTTCAGGAGAGCACCCCAAATTACTTGAGTATTTTATATCAAGAAATTCATTTGGCTACCATGACCCCCTTAAACACCACAGGTCCGTACCTGTGTCAATTTTAGGTTCAGGAGAGCAACCCAAAGGACTTGGGTATTTTATCTCAAGAACTTCATTCGGCCCCCATGACCATCAAAAACACCACAGGTCTGTACCTGTGTCGATTTTAGGTTCAGGAGAGCACCCCGAAACATTTAGGTATTTTATCTCAAGAACTTCATTTGGCCCTTATGACCACCTATAACACCACAGGTCCGTACCTGTGTTGATTCTAGGTTCAGGAGAGCAACCCAAATTACTTAGGTATTTTATTTCAAGAACTTTATTCGGACCTTATGACCACCTAAAACACCACAGGTCCGTACCTGTGTTGATTTTAGGTTCAGGAGAGCACCCCAAATTACTTGGGTATTTTATCTCAAGAACTTCATTTCTGCAGTTTCTCACCTGAATCACCCACCAGCACTGTATCATCAGCGAACTGCAACCGACTCACTTGCCCCTCTTTCCAAAACTCTTGCATTCACCTCCCTAACAACCCCATCCACAAACAAATTAAACAACCATGGAGACATCATGCACCCCTGCCACAAACCAACATTCACTGAGAACCAATCACTTTCCCTCCTTCCTACACATACACATGCATTACACCCTAAATAAAAACTTTCCATAGCTTGTAACAACTTACCTCCCACACCATATATTCTTAATACCTTCCACAAAGCATCTCTATCAACTCTTATCATATGCCTTCTCCAGATCCATAAATGCTACATACAAATCCCTTTGCTTTTCTAAGTATTTCTCACATACATTCTTCAAAGCAAACACCTGATCCACACATCCTCTACCACTTCTGAAACCACACTGCTCTTCCCCAATCTGATGCTCTGTACATGTCCTCACCCTCTCAATCAATACCCACCCATATAATTTCCCAGGAATACTCAACAAACTTATACCTCTGTAATTTGAGCACTCACTTTTATCCCCTTTGCCTTTGTACAATGGCACTATGCAATCATTCCGCCAGTCCTCAGGCACCTCACCATGAGTCGCCCCCTCTTTTGATAAATTCCACTGCAATACCATCTAAACCCGCTGCCTTGCCATCTTCCGCAAAGCTTTTACTACCTCTTCTCTGTTTACCAAATCATTCTCCCTAACCCTCTCACTTTGTAGACCACCTCAACCAGAACACCCTATATCTGCAACTTTATCATCAAATACATTCAACAAACCTTCAAAATACTCACTCCCTCTTCTCACATCCCCATTACTTGTTATCATCTCCCCCTTAGCCCCCTTCACTGATGTTCCCATTTGTTCCTTTGTTTTATGCACTTTATTTACCTCCTTCCAAAACATCTTTTTATTCTCCCTAAAATTTAATGATACTCTCTCACCCCAACTCTCATTTCCCCTCTTTTTGCTTCTTGCACCTTTCTCTTGACCTTCTTGTTTCCTTGTCTTACACACTCTATTTACCTCCTTCCAAATCATCTTTTTATTCTCCCTATATTTAATGATACTGTTTCACCCCAACTCTCATCTGCCCTCTTTTTCACCTCTTGTACTTTTCTCTTGACCTCCTGCCTCTTTCTTTTATACATCTCCCACTCATTTGCATTATTTCCCTGCAAAAATCATCCAAATGCCTCTCTCTTCTCTTTCACCAATAATCTTACTTCTTCATCCCACTACTCACTACCCTTTCTAATCTGCCCACCTCCCACGCTTCTCATGCCACAAGCATCTTTTGCACAAGCCCTCACTGCTTCCCTAAATACATCCCATTCCTCCTCCACTTCCCTTATGTCCTTTGTTCTCACCTTCTTCCATTCTGTACTCAGTCTCTCCTGGTACTTCCTCACACAAGTCTCCTTCCCAAGCTCACTTACTCTCACCACTCTCTTCATCCCAACATTCTCTTTTCTTTTCTGGAAACCTCTGCAAATCTTCACCTTTGCCTCCACAAGATAAGGATCAGACATCCCTCCAGTTGCACCTCTCAGCACATTATATCCAAAAGTCTCTCTTTTACGCGCCTATCAGTTAACACGTAATCCAATAATGCTTTCTGCCCATCTCTCCTACTTATATACGTATACTTATGTACTTATATACGTATACTTATGTATATCTCTCTTTTTAATCCAGGTATTCCCAATCACCAGTCCTTTTTCAGCACATAAATCTACAAGCTCTTCACCATTTCCATTTACAACACTGAACACCCCATGTACACCAGTTACTCCCTCAACTGCCACATTACTCACCTTTGCATACAAATCACCCATCACTATAACCTGGTCTCGTGCATCAAAACTACTAACACACTCACTCAGCTGCTCCCAAAACACTTGCCTCTCATGATCTTTCTTCTCATGCCCAGGTGCATATGCACCAATAATCACCTATCTCACTCCATCCACTTTCAGCTTTACCCATATCAATCTAGAGTTTACTTTCTTACACTCTATCACATACTTCCACCACTCCTATTTCAGGAGTAGTGCTACTCCTTCCCTTGCTCTTGTCCTCTCACTAACCCCTGACTTTACTCCCACGACATTCCCAAACCCCTCTTCTCTTTTACCCTTGAGCTTCGTTTCACTCAGAGCCAAAACATCCAGGTTCCTTTCCTCAAACATACTACCTATCTCTCCTTTTTTCTCATCTTGGTTACATCCACACACATTTAGACACCACAATCTAAGCCTTCGAGGAGGATCAGCACTCCCCGCGTGACTCCTTATAGAAAGATGTAAGAGGTGAAAAAGAGGGCAAATGAGGGATGGGGTGAGAGAGAATCATTAAAATTTAGGGAGAATACAAATATGTTTTGGAAGGAGGTAAATTAAGTGCATAAGACAAGAGAACAAATGGGAACATAGGTGAAGGGGGGTAATGGGGAGGTAATAACAAGTTGTGATGTGAGAAGGAGATGAAGTGAGTATTTTGAAGGTTCATTGAATGTGTCTGATGATAGAGTGGCAGATATAGGGTGTTTTGTTCGAGGTGGTGTGCGAAGTGAGAGGGGTCGAGAAAAGGGGAGTGGGGGAGGAATGGGATGCATTTAGGGAAGCAGCGGTGGCTTGCGCAAAAGATGCTTGTGGCATGAGAAAGGTGGGAGCTGGGTAGATGGGAGAGGGTAGTGAATGGTGGGATGAAGAAGTAAGATTGTTAGTGAAAGCAAAGAGACAGGCATTTGGGCAATTTTTAAAGGGAAGTAGTGCAAATGACTGGGAGATAAAAGAAAGTGGCAAGAAGTCCAGAGAAAGGTGCAAGAGGTAAAAAAGAGGGCAAATGAGAGTTGGGGTGAGAAAGTATCATTAAATTTTAGGGAGAATAAAAAGATGCTTCGGAAGGAGGTAAATAATGTGCGTAAGACAAGAGAACAAATGGAAAGACAGGTGAAGGGGGCTAATGGGGAGGTAATAACAAGTAGTGATGAAGTGAGTAGATAGAGTGAGTGTTTTGAAAGCTTGTTGAATGTGTTTGATACTAGAGTAGCAGATATAGTGTGTTTTGGTCGAGGTGGGGTGCGAAGTGAGTGGGGTCAGGAAGAATGGCTTAGTAAACATAGAAGAGGTAGTGAAAGCTTCGTGGAAGATGAAAGCCAACAAGGCGGCAGGTTGGATGGTACTGCAGTAGAATTTATTAAAAAAGGGGGTGACTGTGTTGTTGACTGGTTGGAAAGGATATTCAATCCATGTATGGATCAAGGTGAAGTGCCTGAGGATTGGTGGAATGCATGCATGCATAGTGCCACTGTACAAAGGCAAAGTGGATAAAGGTGAATGTTTAAATTACATAGGTATATGTTTGTTGAGTATTGCTGGGAAATTATATGGGAGGGTATTGATTGAGAGGGTGAAGGTATGTACAGAGCATCAGACTGGGGAAAAGCAGCGTGGTTTCAGAAGTGGTAGAGGATCAGGTGTTTGCTTTGAAGAATGTATTTGAGAAATACTTAGAACAGATGGATTTGTACGTGGCATTTAAGGATGTGGAGAAGGCATATGATAGGGCGGACAGAGATGCTTTGTGGAAGGTTTTAAGAATATATGGTGTGGGAGGTAAGTTGCTAAAAGCAGTGAAAAGTTTTAACTAAGGATGTAAGGCATGTGCACAAGTAGGAAGAGAGGAAATGATTGGTTCCCACTGAATGTTGGTTTGCAGCAGCGGTGCGTGATGTCTCTATGGTTGTTGAATTTGTTTATGGATGGGGTGGTTAGGGAGGTGAATGAAAGAGTTTTGGAGAGAGGGGCAAGTATGCAAGCTGTTGTGGATGAGAGGGACTGGGAAGTGAGTCAGTTGTTGTTTGCTGATGGTACAGTGCTGGTGGCTGATTCAGGTGAGAAACTGCAAGTTGGTGACTGAGTTTGGTAAAGCATGTAAAAGAAGAAAGTTGAGAGTAAATGTGAATAAGAGCAAGGTCATTAGGTTCAGTAGGGTTGAGGAACAAGTTATTTGGGAAGTAAGTTTGAATGGAGAAAAACTGGAGGAATAGAAGTGTTTTAGATATCTGGGAGTGGATTCAGCAGTAGCTGGAACCATGGAAGCGGAAGTGTCGTAGGGGGAGGATTCAACAACATATCACAAGTAGAACAAATGGCCTTGAACATATGAACTTCCTTGAAAAATGAAAGACTGAAAAAGATTGAACTATAGAGTCTAGAGGGATGAAGAAAAAAATTTGGTAATACATGCCTTGCAACAAATGAAACATGTACTGACCATTACAGTATATGTGAAAGCAACTCAGCAAAGGGAGATACAGAATCATTGCATCTAAGATAACAACTGGAAATATTGTACCAATCTTCTCAAACGTTTTGGGTGAGTGCTATCTTATCTATATTTCTTTTACATCAAAAATTTTAACTTCATATAGACTTTGATAATTAATAATTTTTTAAGAAAATTTTTATCAGAAATTCTCCTACGAACACAACTCTTATCTATATTATTAGGTCTATCCTTAAGCTGATTTCACTGTATATCATTTAACTTAAAAGGGCACTCTAGAGGAATGCATATCTGACACACAACAATGTCTCCCTGTATATACTTGAAAAGACACATTTCCCTCCTACATCTCTTCATAATATCAATGCTTGACAGGTAAGAAATCAGATTCAACCTACTGCGTAAAACAGAAAACTAAATTGGTTCTTATCATGAAAACAACTGTTCACAAATAGTGAAAAAATATATGTACTTACAGGGTGTCCCAGAAAAAATGTACTCACTTTTTGACATCCTATAACTCACTGAATTTTTTTCTTTTTTCAGGGTCAATTGGATCAGAAAAATGAAAAAATTCAGTGAGCTATAGGGTGTCAAAAAGTGAGTACATTTTTTTGGGACACCCTGTATATACGGGTGTGTAATGTCTCCATGGTTGTTTAATCTTTACATGGATGGGGTGATTAGGGAGTTAATGCAAGAGCTTTGGAATGAGGGGCAAGTATACAGTCTGTTGGGGATGAGAGGGCCTGGGAAGTGTCAGTTGTTGTTCACTGATGATACAGCACTGGAGGCTGATTCGAGTGAGAAACTGCAAAGGATGGTGACTGAGTTTGGAAAAGTGTGTGGAAGGAGAAAGTTGATAGAAAATATGAATAAGAGCAAGGTTATTAGGATCAGCAGGTTTGTGGAACAAGTTAGTTGGGACATGAGTTTGAATGGAGAAAAATTGGAGGAAGTGAAGTGTTTTAGATATCTGGAAGTGGACTTAGCAGCAAATGGAGCCATGGAAGTTCAAGTGATTCATAGGGTGGGGGTTGGGGGCAAAGGTTCTGGGAGCAATGAAGAATGTGTGGAAAGAGAGAGCATTATCTCAGAGAGCAAAAATGGGTATGTTTGAAGGAATATTAGTTCCAACATTATTATGTGGTTGCGGGGCATGGGCTATAGATAGAGTTGTACAGAGGAGGTTGGAAGTGCTGGTAATGAGATGTCAGAGGACAACCTGTGGTGTGAGGTGGGTTGATCGAGTAAGTAATGAAAGGGTAAGAGAGATGTGTGGTTATAAAAAGAGTGCAACTGAGAGAGCAGAAGAGGGTGTGTTGAAATGGTTTGGACATCTGGAGAGAATGTGGGAGGAAAAGTTGACAAAGAGAATATATATGTCAGAGATGGAGGGAACAAAGAGAAACGGGAGACCAAGCTGGAGTAGAAGATATTATTATTATCATTTTCCTTTGTTGCTGTCTCCCAAGTTAGCGAGGTAGCGCAAGGAAACAGACGAAAGAATGGCCCAACCCACCCACATACACATGTAAATACATACATGTCCACACACACAAATATACATACCTATACATCTCAACGTATACATATATATACACACACAGACATATACATATATACACATGTACATAATTCATAGTCTGCCTTTATTCATTCCCATCGCCACCTCACCACACATGAAATAACAACCCCCTCCTCCCTCATGTGTGCAAGGTAGCGCTACGAAAAGACAACAAAGGCCCCATTCGTTCACAATCAGATTCTAGCTGTCATGTAATAATGCACCGAAACCACAGCTCCCTTTCCACATCCAGGCCCCAAACAACTTTCCATGGTTTACCCCAGATGCTTCACATGCCCTAGTTCAATCCATTGACAGCACCTCGACCCAAGTATACCACATCCTTCCAATTCACTCTATTCCTTGCATGCCTTTCACCCTCCTGCATGTTCAGGCCCCGATCACACAAAATCTTTTTCACTCCATCTTTCCACCTCCAATTTGGTCTCCCACTTCTCCTCGTTCCCTCCATTTCTGACACATATATCCTCTTTGTCAATCTTTCCTCACTCATTCTCTCCATGTGACCAAACCATTTCAAAACACCCTCTTCTGCTCTCTCAACCACACTCTTTTTTATTACCACACATCTCTCTTACCCTGTTATTACTCACTTGATCAAACACCTCACACCACATATTGTCCTCAAACATCTCATTTCCAGCACATCCATCCTCCTGCGCACAACTCTATCTATAGCCCACGCCTCGCAACCATACAACATCATTGGAACCACTATTCCTTCAAACATACCCATTTTTGCTTTCCGAGACAATGTTCTTGACTTCCAAACATTCTTCAAGGCTCCCAGAATTTTCGCCCCCTCCCCACCCTATGATTCACTTCCGCTTCCATCCGCTGCCAAATCCACTCCCAGATATCTAAAACACTTCACTTCCTCCAGTTTTTCTCCATTCAAACTTACCTCCCAATTGGCTTGACCCTCAACCTTACTGTACCTAATAACCTTGCTCTTATTCACATTTACTCTCAACTTTCTTCTTTCACAAACTTTACCAAACTCAGTCACCAGCTTCTGCAGTTTCTCACATGAATCAACCACCAGCGCTGTATCATCAGCGAACAACAACTGACACTTCCCAAGCTCTCTTATCCACAACAGACTGCATACTTGCCCCTCTTTCCAAAACTCTTGCATTCACCTCCCTAACAACCCCATCCATAAACTAATTAAACAACCATGGAGACATCACACACCCCTGCCGCAAACCTACATTCACTGAGAACCAATCACTTTCCTCTCTTCCTACTCATACACATGCCTCACATCCTTGATAAAAACTTTTCACTGCTTCTAACAACTTGCCTCCCACTCCATATATTCTTAATATCTTCCACAGAGCATCTCTATCAACTCTTATCATATGCCTTCTCCAGATCCATAAATGCTACATACAAATCCATTTGCTTTTCTAAGTATTTCTCACATACATTCTTCAAAGCAAACACCTGATCCACACATCCTCTACCACTTCTGAAACCACACTGCTCTTCTCCAATCTGATGTTCTGTACATGCCTTCACCCTCTCAATCAATACCCTCCCATATAATTTCCCAGGAATACTCAACAAACTTATACCTCTGTAATTTGAGCACTCACCTTTGTCCCCTTTGCCTTTGTACAATGTAGGAGAATGGAGTGAAAAAGATTTTGAGCCATTGGGGCCTGAACATGAAGGGTGATAGGTGGGCAAGGAAAATAGTGAACTAGAACGATGTGGTATTCCAAGGTCAATGTGCTGCCAATGGACAGGACAAGGGCATGTGAAACATCTAGGGTAAACCATGAAAAGGTCTGTGGGGCCTGGGTGTGGATAAGGAGCTGTGGTTTTGGTGCATTACACATGACAGCTAGAGACTGAGTGTGAACGAATGTAGCCTTTTTTGTGTTTTCCTGGCACTACCTCGCTCATACAGGCAGTGGCAATGCTGTTTCTTGTGAGGCAGGGTGGCAGCAGGAATGGATGAAGGCAAGCAAGTATGAATATATACATGTGTATATATGCATATGTCTGTGTATGTATATGTATATATGTTGATATGTATATGTATGTATATGTATGTGTATGAACGTGTATGTACATATGTGTGCATAAGAATGGAAGGATCTTTCTTCATCTGTTTCCTGGTGCCACCTTGCTGGCATGGGAAAGAGTGATCAAGTATAACAATAACAATAGAATATAAATATGCACACTGAACAGACAAAGGCAACACCTTGGGTTTCTCATGGATGGTATAGGCAAGAATCTTGTGCATCAGATGCATGGTGTATGGATATGTCCACTGCTCTTGCACCTGGGCTCGCAGTAGCACAGACAATGAACCAATCACCTGAAAAATATAGAAAACATTTAGAGATAGACTGTATGAAGAGAAGACAGTGGTTATACAGTTATGAATAAATGGTAAATCAGAGGCAAGACAGAGTGGTTGTACTAACTCTTATTGTTTAGATGCAAAACTTGCCCTCTTAGCTCCAGATAGGTAAATCTAAGGACAGAAAAGATGGATTACTTTTTCAGTCAAGTTGGAGATAGGAATTTTTTTTCTTTTTTTTCAACTATTTGCCATTTCCCGCATTAGCGAGGTAGCATTAAGAACAGAGGACTGGGCCTTTGTGGAATATCCTCACCTGGCCCCCCTCTGTTCCTCCTTTTGGAAAATAAAAAAAAAAAAAAAAAACGAGGGGAGGATTTCCAGCCCCCCGCTCCCTCCCCTTTTAGTCGCCTTCTACGACACGCAGGGAATACGTGGGAAGTATTCTTAATCCCCTATCCCCAGGGATAAGGAAAATATATAGAGCAAAGAATAAAGATATCAAAAAAAAACATTTGGTATGACAAACTGTGCTGCCATGACTACGTACAATGTACTGCAGTTGATGGGTGTCTAAATGTGTATGGATGTAACCAAGATGAGAAAAAAGGAGAGATAGGTAGTATATTTGAGGAAAGGAACCTGGATGTTTTGGCTCTGAGTGAAATGAAGCTCAAGGGTAAAGGGGGAGAGTGGTTTGGGAATGTCTTGGGAGTAAAGTCAGGGGTTAGTGAGAGGACAAGAGCAAGGGAAGGATTAGCACTACTCCTGAAACAGGAGTGGTGGGAGTATGTGATAGAGTGTAAGAAAGTAAACTCTAGATTGATATGGGTAAAACTGAAAGTGGATGGAGAGAGATGGGTGACTATTGGTGCATATGCACCTGAGCATGACAAGAAAGATCATGAGAGGCAAGTGTTTTGGGAGCAGCTGAGTGAGTGTGTTAGTAGTTTTGATGCACGAGACCGGGTAATAGTGATGGGTGATTTGAATGCAAAGGTGAGTAATGTGGTAGTTGAGGGAATAATTGGTGTACATGGGGTGTTCAGTGTTGTAAATGGAAATGGTGAAGAGCTTGTAGATTTATGTGCTGAAAAAGGACTGGTGATTGGGAATACCTGGTTTAAAAAGAGAGATATACATAAGTATACATATGTAAGTAGGAGAGATGGCCAGACAGCTTTATTGGATTACGTGTTAATTCACAGTCCCTGGTTCATTTCATTGACAGCACGTCAACCCCAGTCTACCACATTGTTTCAATTCACTCTACTCCTTGTGTGCCTCTCACTCTATTATCATACGACCTCTTAAATATGTGTATGCTGTCTACATCAACCATGTCCTCTGTCAATTGGTTCCATTCATCCACCACTCTTATGTTGATAAATATTTCTTTACATTCTTTTCCACATTTTTTTTACTTGATCTCATGTTTTGTCCTCTGGTTAGCTATCTCTACATCTCTTGAAGAATTGTCACTGTCCCCATAATCAGGTTGCCCCTCATTCTTTCTCTTCCAAAGTGTGTAAATTTAAAGCCTCCAACCTTTATCTGTAACTTACCTCTCTTTATTCAGGTAACATCAGTGTTCCTCTCCCATGGACCTTCTCTATGAGTTCTTTGTGCTTATTTGGTGTGGTGAAAAAAACTCTGAAGCATATTCTAGCTTTGGCCTTATGTAGGATATGAATGGCTTGCTAAGTATCTCCTTATCCATAAACTTAAAAGTTATTCTGATACCTGCCGGCAGACAATTCATCTCCCTAACTATTTGCCTAATATGAGGTTCTAGTAAGAGATTAGGGACAAAATCATCTCCCAGATCTGCAACTAAAAATCAGTGTTGCCTTTAAATTTCATTGAATATATGAAAATTTTATGACCATTCGGGCAAGCAGCACTTCTGTACATTAATTTCAAGCAACTGTTCATTTCAAAACGTTACCTACTCATTCTCTTACAAACTGGGTCTCCTTAAAAGGATAATATATGTACTGGTGATAGTGGTGAAATGGTGGTGGATGTATTGTTCATATAATAATGATGGTGATGGGAAAGGCATAATGGAAAAGGTGCCGATTTGGTAGTGGAGGTGGTGTTGGTTGCGGTAGCTAGTATCTTGCCGGCGGTGGTGGTGGGGCTGGTAGCAGCAGGGGAGGAGGGGGGAGTGAATACCACCACTGGCCCACTATTCCTCCACCCTTTCTCTTGCTTATGGTAGTGATACATCACAACTCCTTTTATTGCACAACTGTAACGTGCATGTTGATATACTTTATTTATTTATTATACTTTGTCGCTGTCTCCCGCGTTTGCGAGGTAGCGCAAGGAAACAGACGAAAGAAATGGCCCAACCCCCCCCCATACACATGTATATACATACGTCCACACACGCAAATATACATACCTACACAGCTTTCCATGGTTTACCCCAGACGCTTCACATGCCTTGATTCAATCCACTGACAGCACGTCAACCCCGGTATACCACATCGCTCCAATTCACTCTATTCCTTACCCTCCTTTCACCCTCCTGCATGTTCAGGCCCCGATCACACAAAATCTTTTTCACTCCATCTTTCCACCTCCAATTTGGTCTCCCTCTTCTCCTTGTTCCCTCCACCTCCGACACATATATCCTCTTGGTCAATCTTTCCTCACTCATCCTCTCCATGTGCCCAAACCACTTCAAAACACCCTCTTCTGCTCTCTCAACCACGCTCTTTTTATTTCCACACATCTCTCTTACCCTTACGTTACTCACTCGATCAAACCACCTCACACCACACACTGTCCTCAAACATCTCATTTCCAGCACATCCATCCTCCTGTGCACAACTCTATCCATAGCCCACGCCTCGCAACCATACAACATTGTTGGAACCACTATTCCTTCAAACATACCCATTTTTGCTTTCCGAGATAATGTTCTCGACTTCCACACATTCTTCAAGGCCCCCAGGATTTTCGCCCCCTCCCCCACCCTATGATCCACTTCCGCTTCCATGGTTCCATCCGCTGCCAGATACACTCCCAGATATCTAAAACACTTCACTTCCTCCAGTTTTTCTCCATTCAAACTCACCTCCCAATTGACTTGACCCTCAACCCTACTGTACCTAATAACCTTGCTCTTATTCACATTTACTCTTAACTTTCTTCTTCCACACACTTTTCCAAACTCAGTCACCAGCTTCTGCAGTTTCTCACATGAATCAGCCACCAGCGCTGTATCATCAGCGAACAACAACTGACTCACTTCCCAAGCTCTCTCATCCCTAACAGACTTCATACTTGCCCCTCTTTCCAAAACTCTTGCATTTACCTCCCTAACAACCCCATCCACAAACTAATTAAACAACCATGGAGACATCACACACCCCTGCCGCAAACCTACATTCACTGAGAACCAATCACTTTCCTCTCTTCCTACACGTACACATGCCTTACATCCTCGATAAAAACTTTTCACTGCTTCTAACAACTTTCCTCCCACACCATATATTCTTCATACCTTCCACAGAGCATCTCTATCAACTCTATCATATGCCTTCTCCAGATCCATAAATGCTACATACAAATCCATTTGCTTTTCTAAGTATTTCTCACATACATTCTTCAAAGCAAACACCTGATCCACACATCCTCTACCACTTCTGAAACCACACTGCTCTTCCCCAATCTGATGCTCTGTACATGCCTTCACCCTCTCAATCAATACCCTCCCATATAATTTACCAGGAATACTCAACAAACTTATACCTCTGTAATTTGAGCACTCACTCTTATCCCCTTTGCCTTTGTACAATGGCACTATGCACGCATTCCGCCAATCCTCAGGCACCTCACCATGAGTCATACATACATTAAATAACCTTACCAACCAGTCAACAATACAGTCACCCCCTTTTTTAATAAATTCCACTGCAATACCATCCAAACCTGCTGCCTTGCCGGCAGTATTCTATAACAGTATAGAACATAAAAAAGATAAAATATCTACAGTAGTGATGGTGGAGGTGGGTGGGTAGGTAGGATGGGGGGGGGAGGATATGGGACAGTGTCACTGCTTTATAACAATAAAATTTTACATGGACAAACTTCCACACAATTCTTACATTAGTCACGAGAGCAGCATTTGTGGACGATTGGTATTGGGTAATGGCAGTATCCAAGGCTTTAGCAAATTCACCAAACTTGGAACGAAGGACTTCCTTGCTGACACAATGTATCACTTTTGCCATTAGGGCCAATGTAGCTGCTACATCATCTTCACTGTCACTGATTCCCTCTAAGCTGATCATCTGGAAATCAAAAAAGTTAAACATACATTCTTCTGATTATCACCAGATGTTGTTACAAGCAAAGCATCTGAGAAGCAGTAGAGAAATCAAGTGCATACAAGGCAAGACAAACCTGATCTTGTCCCTGTCCCTCTAATGTAAATGATGCAAAATATGCATTAAGATTATAAGATCATATTCAGCCATTACCCTCCATATCATCACTAAGGCTTCAATCTACTCAAATATCCACAGTTTCTTGTCAGTCTTCAACACTTTGCATTTCATTTGACTTTCCTTTTTTTCTTGGCTCTCAAGAAGACATAATGTATAAACTAATGTCATGCCTTTCTCACTGATCATAAATCACAGTTACCCAAATTCTTTTTTTCTTTTAAGCTTGAGAGACTAGTCATGGAGATAAGTCCACATCAAGGCCAAGCCTTACTTGAAATGTAGAAAGGAACATAGATGGGAAAAAGAAGAGACAATGGAAAGTATTTATGAAATATGGAGAGTGAAAAACCTTTATCAAAATATACTAGGTCAGAGTTATCGGGAAAAACATGAGAGTTACAAAGTTTCAAGGTGTTTGGAAAGAAACAGTTATCAAAATGGCCTATCCGTAAGCTGCTAATGGCCACAGTGCAATCAATGATGTGATGCAGCAGCTTGCCAGGGTATTGCATGGTCTATCTTGTGGTGGTGGCACACCACCACATCAGCTCTTGGGAGCAAAAACCAAAGTAATATTTACAGAAAAAGGAAAGTAAACAAAATTGTACGCTAAGGAAGCAAGTCAAGTTTAGAAGTCAGTATGGAAGAGTTTGTAAGTATGATTGCTCTTGACTCAACCAGTGTTAGGCACCGATAACTAAAAAGTTGACTTCGATAAAGATAATCTGATAACCCTAATTTTCAACTCCGATATCGGTATTCTGATTACTTTGATACCTAGTTCTACGAAAATAATGATAATTCAATAACGATAACCATTTTTATGAAAACAAAAAAGGACAAAAGCTTTAGAACCCACAGAAAATGCATATCTAAGCTAAATCCAAGAATGAGTAAGCATTTTCTACAAGTTTTGCAACTTTTTTGCTTCATAATTTTTCTTATCTTTATCAAAAAATTTACTGTTTTGAAACACTTGTAATCAAACTAATGCCATAACTTAATCTTAATCTAATAGATAATCATTACAGCAGGAACAGAAAGTAATTCTAAGATACAAGTACATTTATTAAACTATTAAGCATACTGTATGGTACAATATTCATATACAAACTCATAATTAGCAATCTGTCAACTCAAAATGTGAAAAAAAGTAATAACTAATTACTGACAACTCAAAATGATAAAATAATCACATTATGACAATGAGTCTTTTTAGAGTCTTGAGTCACACACTCACACTTCAGGAAGACCAACTTCTCAAAATTAGGCCCAGCTGACAGCCTTAACCTCTTGGGCCTCAGAATGTCCTTGCCAAGAGAGAAAAGCTGTTCCACTGCAGTGAGGGAAGAATGGGCATGTTGTACTTCAGGAAGAGGTTGGTAAAGATCTCCTCCCACATGTAGTCTGAGTCGGCCATGCCCTCCTTACCATCAGTGTCCAGCCAGGTGTCAACAAGTTTCTTTGCCTTCTGCTTGACACTGGTATTTGAGCCAGTGGCCATCAACCCAGCAAAGAGGTCATCAGGCATGTATGGCAGTGAGTGATGCTGCTGTCACTAAAGCAGGTGATGTTGTCACTGTTCTGGTCCCTCAAAGCTCTCAAGACCTCGTCCTCCAAGACAGCTTTAACAAGAGATCATTTGGTTGCTGATGAACCTGTGCAGCCAGTGGAGCTGGAACTTTGGGTGGAAGGCAGTTTAGGTAGCAGATGAACAGGTGGTGATGGCTTCTACCAGGGCATCGACCAATGGCTTGCAAATGGCCAATCTGTTCCCCATGTTCCTGAGCTTCATGTGGGTGATGGCCATTGTGGAAAGGAGAGTCATTCTTCTCCCTCGGGATGGTGTTGAGGGTGATAAACACATGGGACATGACTTTAGCCCACTCCTTCATGAAGGGTATCTCTTGGTCATTGAAGACTGAGAGGTTCTCCTTGCAGTTAAAGAACCTACTATGCACAGCCTTCTTGGTGGCCAGAACGTTATTGAGGATGATGATTGAGTCGTACAAGGCATTCCTTGTCTTGCCAGGTGAACACCAGCCTAATACCAAGTGCCTTCTCAATGGTGTTGCCAATCTAAGGGCTCTTCCTTTGGGCATTGAAGAGTGCCTGAGCCTTGTCATGGGCCTTCTTGTTGAGGGCATTGAAGGCAGCGACGGCAGGGGCCATTTGCTTGAGGAAGCCCTTGCCCAAGTCCATGGAGGCCACCAGACTGAAGGTGTGGAGGCTGCCAACATTGTCGAAGTCAGGCAATAATCAACGGTTGTCCTGACTACCTTGCTCTGAATGTTGAAGTGCTTGTGGATTTGGACCACAGCCTCCATTAAGACATCATAAGTGTGGTGAACAGTTAGATGGGTTCAGGTGAGGACAGCATGCTTCCTGGCCCTGGTGTTTGGGTCATACCAGTGAGCTGTCATGCCATGGAAAGATATGAAACAAAAATTAAGTGATAACTGATTAACACACCCTGTATAATACTGATTAAGTGATTACTGAAGAATTCATTGATGATTCAGTTTTACTTCAAACATATCATAATGAAAAATAAGTTTAATCTATGCAAATTATTATAAAAAGAAACGTTAATGTACTACATTACTGAACTGTGATTAGTACTGATTAATGGTTAAATGATTATCAAGATTAATCTTAAACATTTTGAAATTAAACTGAAGTTCAATTTATGCCAACTTTTATAAAAGAAAAACAGTAATATTCACTATATATGCATAATTATTTATACTACTAACAACAATGAATGTACTATCAGGTACAATAAATATCTATAAACAAATAAAGGATAATTACCTATTGTGAGCAGTCCAACACTCGGCAGTAGTCACCAAGTATGTCAGCTCATAAAAAGCGTTAATGAGGGCCTCCTCGACTACCCGCTGTTTGCTATCAATGCACCTGCCCAGGGTGCAGTGGGGCATGCTGATCTCTGGTGAGTAGAGGGTCCTGATCAGGTCAACAAACTCCTTGGCCTCTATCACGTGGAGCGGGAGTATGTTGTTGACAAAAAGATGAACTACCTTTACGTCAACAGTGGACTGGTGTATGGCATTGCCAGTGCTGGCTAAGCGGCAGTCAAGGGCCTCACTGATGATGGGCTGCCGGACCTTCTTGGTGGGCAGCTCGGGGGTGGCAGCACTAGAGCTGTGCATGCTGCTCCTGCCGGAGTGGTGGAAGTGCTTGCCATAGCCAGAGACAGTCTTGATCTCCTCAAACTGGATGGCTAAGGATAGATGGGTCCTATTGACGAGTGACTTCAAATTATTAAGGCTGGTGACATGGCCTTTAACAATTTTCTTGGTTGGGTGGCATTTTTGGCACTCAAAATAGAGTACCTTGTTGTTGTTCTTGTCCTGACTACTGAGCTTGATTGAAGCAGCACTCCAGGTGGGTCCAGGGGAATTGGAAAGGCTCCTGGTCCTGGCTGGCAGCGACCTGGCTATCAGATGGCTGAGAAGTCTCCACCATAAGCAGAAAGTCAGGCTGAGACTCATAAGTGCCTAAGACAGAGGCAATCTTAATGTTGAGAACTTCATCTTGGTATTCCATGGCATGGACCATTGTCCATTGTAGTCTTGTAATGTTGTAAGTAAACTTTTAGAGACCAGACTGCAAAAGAGAAGTTAGAGAACTGAATGCTGTCATTTGATGACAATAGTGAACGATATGGCCGAATCCACAGGGTGACAGAGTCGCTAGGTCTGTCCTTTAAACAACAATCTGTCCGTTTTTAGATATGGCTGTTCTATTCATTTCAAGAATAAAAGGACAGCCTATATGTGTCCTTTTTAAAGTATTTCATAAGGCTTTCTACAAATTACAAAGTTAATGAGTCTTAACAGAATTCTTTCCCTGCCAGATAATTGGCAACAGTAATTCAAGATCCATGGACACGTCCGCTTCCACTTGTAACCCTGCGCTGTATCTTACTGGTACAGGAGCAGTACAGGGGAGGGAAAGGAGGGGGGATTAGGGGAGTTAGAACCGGGATCCAGGAGGGAGCCAGTAATGGCACATTTAATGGCTGAGCTATTACTAACATAAAATGTAAGGCAAAGATAATGTAAGGCAAAGATAAATCTGCTTTTAACATTTGCCTGTATTATCTTACAAACCATATAATTTTCATCACTATACAGAAATGATAAAAATCATTCATTGCATGATTATCTTGGGCATACAAAGCAAATAAACAATATATCCAGAGATATATATTTTATTCATATAACCATGGAAAGGTCTGTGAGGCCTGGATGTGGATAGGAAGCTGTGGTTTTGGTGCATTACACAACAGCTAGAGACTGAGTGTGAATGAGTATGGCACTTTTTGTCTGTTTTCCTGGCACTACCTTGCTGAAGCAGTAGGTAGTGATGCTGTTTCCTGTGGGGTGGGGTAGCAACAGCAATGGATAAAAACAAGCAAGTATGAATATATACATATGTCTATGTATGTGTATGTATACATGTTATGTATATCTATGTATATGTGTGTGTATGGGCCATTCTTCATCTGTTTCCTGGTGCTACTTCGCTGTCGCAGGAAACGACAATCAAGTATACTAAACACATGACATATCATATATACATGTAAATGAAAACAAATAGAATGAACATCAAAGTATATCAATTATCTAACCAATTACAGTTTAAACTTTCCTATTTATTTGCTTTCTCGCTGTTTCCCACGTTAGCGAGGTAGCGCAAGGAAACAGATGAAAGAATGGCCCAACCCACCCACATACACATGCATATAAATACACATCCACACATGCAAATATACATACCTATACATCTCAACGTATACATATATATACACACACAGACATATACATATATACACATGTACATGATTCATTCTCTCTGCCTTTATTCATTCCCATCGCCACCCCACCACACATGAAATAACAACCCCCTCCCCCCACATGTGCACGAGGTAGCACTAGGAGAAGACAACAAAGGCCCCATTCGTTCACACTCAGTCTCTAGCTGTCATGTATAATGCACTAAAACCACAGCACCCTTTCCACATCCAGGCCCCACAGAACTTTCCATGGTTTACCCCAGACGCTTCACATGCCCTGGTTCAATCCATTGACAGCACGTCGACCTCAGTATACCACATCGTTCCAATTCACTATTCCTTGCATGCCTTTCACCCTCCTGCATGTTCAGGTCCCGATCACTCAAAATCTTTTTCACTCCCATCTTTCCACCTCCAATTTGGTCTCCCACTTCTCCTCGTTCCCTCCACCTCTGACACATATATCCTCATGGTCAATCTTTCCTCACTCATTCTCTCCATGTGACCAAACCATTTCAAAACACCCTCCTCTGCTCTCTCAACCACACTCTTTTTATTACTACACATCTCTCTTACCCTATTATTACTTACTCGATCAAACCACCTCACACCACATTTTGTCCTCAAACATCTCATTTCCAGCACATCCACCCTCCTCCGCACAACTCTATCTATAGCCCATGCATCACAACCATATAACATTGTTGGAACCACTATTCCTTGAAACATACCCACTTTTGCTTTCCGAGATAATGTTCTAGACTTCCAAACATTCTTCAACGCTCCCAGAACTTTCGCCCCTCCCCCACCCTATGATTCACTTCCGCTTCCATGGTTCCATCAGCTGCCAAAGCCACTCCCAGGAATCTAAAGCACTTCACTTCCTCCACTTTTTCTCCATTCAAACTTACCTCCCAAATGACTTGTCCCTCAACCCTACTGTACCTATTAACCTTGCTCATATTCACATTTACTCTCAGCTTTCTTCTTTCACACACTTTACCAAACTCAGTCACCAGTTTCTGCAGTTTCTCACATGAATCATTCACCAGCTTCTGCAGTTTCTCACATGAATCAGCCACCAGCGCTGTATCATCAGCGATAAACAACTGACTCACTTCCCAAGCTCTTTCATCCACAACAGACTGCATACTTGTCCCTCTTTCCAAAACTCTTGCATTCACCTCCCTAACAACCCCATCCATAAACAAATTAAACAACCATAGAGACATCACACACCCCTGCCGCAAACCAACATTCACTGAGAACCAATCACTTTTCTCTCTTCCTACTCATACACATACCTTACATCCTCGATAAAAACTTTTCACTGCTTCTAACAACTTGCCCCCACACCATATATTCTTAATACCTTCCACAGAGCATCTCTTATCAACTCTATCATATGCCTTCTCCAGATCCATAAATGCTACATACAAATCCATTTGCTTTTCTAAGTAACACTCACATACATTCTTCAAAGCAAACCCCTGATCCACACATCCTCTACCACTTCTGAAACCACACTGCTCTTCCCCAATCTGATGTTCTGTACATGCCTTCATCCACTCAATCAATACCCACCCATAAAATTTTCCAGGAATACTCAACAAACTTTTACCTCTGTAATTTAAGCACTCACTTTAACCCCTTTGCCTTTGTACAAAGGCACTATGCAAGCATTCCTCCAATCCTCAGGCACCTCACCATGAGTCATACATACATTAAATAACCTTACCAACCAGTCAACAATGCAGTCACCCCCTCTTTTTATTAAATTCCACTGCAATACCATTCAAACCCAATGCCTTGCCGGCTTTCATCTTCCGCAAAGCTTTTACTACCTCTTCTCTGTTTACCAACCCTCTCACTTTGCACACCACCTCGACCAAAACACCCTATATCTGCCACTCTATCATCAAACACATTCAACAAACCTTGAAAATACTCACTCCATCTCCTTCTCACATCACCACTACCTGTTATCATCTACCCATTAGCCCCCTTCACTGAAGTTCCCATTTGTTCCCTTGTCTTACACTCTTTATTTACCTCCATCCAAAACATCTTTTTATCCTCCCTAAAATCTAATAATACTCTCTCACCCCAACTCCCATTTGCCCTCTTTTTCACCTCTTGCACCTTTCTCTTGACCTCCTGCCTCTTTCTTTTATACATCTCCCACTCATTTGCATTATTTCCCTGCAAAAATCGTCCAAATGCCTCTCTCTTCTCTTTCACTAATAATCTTACTTCTTCATCCCACCACTCACTACCCTTTCTAATCTGCCCACTTCCCACGCTTCTCATGCCACAAGCATCTTTTGCGCAAGCCATTACTGCTTCCCTAAATACGTCCCATTCCTCCTCCACTCCCCTTACATCCTTTGTTCTCATCTTTTTCCATTCTGTACTCAGTCTCTCCTGGTACTTCCTCACACAAGTCTCCTTTCCAAGCTCACTTACTCTCACCACTCTCTTCACCCCAACATTCTCTCTTCTTTTCTGAAAACCTCTACAAATCTTCACCTTCGCCTCCACAAGATAATGATCAGACATCCCTCCAGTTGCACCTCTCAGCACATTAACATCCACAAGTCTCTCTTTCGTGTGCCTATCAATTAACACATAATCCAATAAGGCTCTCTGGCCATCTCTCCTACTTACATACATATATTTATGTATATCTCTCTTTTTAAACCAGGTATTCCCAATCACCAGTCCTTTTTCAGCACATAAATCTACAAGCTCTTCACCATTTCTATCACTGAACACCCCATGTACACCAATTATTCCCTCAACTGCCACATTACTCACCTTTGCATTCAAATCTCCCATTACTATAACCCAGTCTCGTGCATCAAAACTACTAAAACACTCATTCAGCTGCTCCCAAAACACTTGCCTCTCATGATCTTTCTTCTCATGCCCAAGTGCATATGCACCAATAATCATCACCCATCTCTCTCCATCCACTTTCAGTTTTACCCATATCAATCTAGAGTTTACTTTCTTACACTCTATCACATACTCCCACCACTCCTGTTTCAGGAGTAGTGCTACTCCTTCCTTTGCTCTTGTCCTCTCACTAACCCCTGACTTTACTCCCAAGACATTCCCAAACCAATCTTCCCCTTTACCCTTGAGCTTCGTTTCACTCAGAGCCAAAACATCCAGGTTCCTTTCCTCAAACATACTACCTATCCTTTTTTCTCATCTTGGTTACATCCACACACATTTAGACACCCCAATCAGAGCCTTCAGGGAGGATGAGCACTCCCCGCACGACTCTTCCTTCTATTTCCCCTTCTAGAAAGTTAAAATAGAATTAACAACAAAGAATAACAATTATACTAAAAAACCTAAAAAGAAAATGTAAAACGATAAAAATTTTATTGGACTAAAAATTAACAAACATTATATGACTAAAAAATCTAGTTATTGGATGATAACTGGTCCGATAATGATTATGGAAGTTAACTTCTGATAATATTCCGGTAACAATAATCAACTCTGTTAATTATCTCTTATTGGGTTATCGCATTTGTGCACAACTTTGGACTCAACTCAGTTGAGTAAGGATGCAGAACTAGAACCACCCCAGATGTGAGAGCAACATACCATACAAGGACCAATCAATCTTTTGTATAAATGGAGGAACTGTTCAGAAGAAAAGAAACTTCAACATCTAAACAGGACTCTCAGTTTCTTTGAGGCAGACTTAGATATTTCTGTAATGTAAAGTTTCCAAGAGATAGTGAATGTTGCAGTAATACCAAGCATGAGTCAAGAGGTGAGGAGTTTATCAGAAAGAGATGGGTAGAAGCTGGGTCTTGAAGGCATAAAACTTAACCAAATTTTGTCTATCCCACTGAGATATTTTGTCCATGTCTAAGTTTACTGAAGAAGTTGTGTCAAGACAAGATGCAGAGTGGGTGAGAGAAGAAGGAGCAGAATTAAAGGATGTGGAGAAATGCAGTGTTGGATTGTGAATGTATGAGTGAATTTACAGGGTTACACAGAATTTGGTGCCTGAGATATTAGGCCTTTATTTTTAGGTAAATTTTGGTAACTTATTCTAAATATGCCATCAGTTTTTCTCTATCAGCTCTGGTTATTGAGATATGATATACTCCTAATTGCTATGCATAAAACTGATCAGGAACAAGGATTGATAACTACAAATCATCAATTGTTGCCTTTTTGATAAAAAAAAAAAAAAAATGGCTTCACACAAGTAGAATTTGTTTACTTATGATTAAATTCACCCAAATCAGCCACAGGTAGCTGATTCAGGTGAGAAATTGCACAAACTGCCGGCTGAGTTTGGTAAAGTGTGTGAAAGAAGAAACCTGAGAGTAAATGTGAATAAGAACGAGGTTATTCGGTACAGTAGGGTTGAGGGACATGTCAATTGGGAGGTAAGTTTGAATGGAGAAAAATTGAAGGAAGTGAAGTGTTTTAGATATCTGGGAGTGGATTTGGCAGCGGATGGAACCATGGAAGCAGAAGTGAATCGTAGGGTGGGGGAGGTGGTGAAGGTTCTGGGAGCATTGAAAAATGTGTGGAAGTCGAGAAGATTATCTCAGAAAGCAAAAATGGGTATGTTTGAAGGAATAGTGGTTCCAACAATGTTATATGATTGCAAGGCATGGGCTATAGATAGGGTGGATGTGTTGAAAATGAGATCTTTGAGGACAATATGTGGTGTGAAGTGGTTTGATCGAGTAAGTAATGAAAGGATAAGAGAGATGTGTGGTAATAAAAAGAGTATGATTGAGAGAGCAGAAGAGGGTGTATTGAAATGGTTTGGTCACAAGGAGAGAATGAGTGAGGAGAGATTGACAAAGAGGATATATGTGTCAGAGGTGGAGGGAACGAGGAAAAGTGGGAGATCAAAGTGGAGGTGGAAGGATGGAGTGAAAAAGATTTTGAGCAATTGGGGCCTGGATATGCAGGAGGGTGAAAGGCATGTAAGGAACAGAGTGAATTGGAACGATGTGGTATACCAGAGTCGACATGCTGTAAATGGATTGAACCAGGGCATGTGAAGCATCTGGGGTAAACTATGGAACTGTGTGTGAACGAATGTGGCCTCTGTTGTCTTTTCCTAGTGCTACCTCGCATGCGTGCAGGAGGAAAGGGGTGTCATTTCATGTGTGGCGGGCTGGTGACGGGAATGGATAAAGGCAGCAAGTATGAATTGTGTACATGTCTATTTGTGTGTGTCTGAGTATGTATATACACGTATACGCTGAAATGTATAGGTATGTATATGTGCGTGTGTGGACGTGTACGTATATACATGTGTATGTGGGTAGGTTGGGCCATTCTTTCGTCTGTTTTCCTGCGCTCCCTCACTAATGCAGGAGACAGCGACAAAGTATAATCATATAAATAATGATGAAATTACATCCATGGAATCAGATAATGGTGAAACAAGCACAGAAAGTTATATATCATTAATACAATGTTCATTTACTCAGACATAAAGTTATATATCATTGTTAAATATTCATTTACTCAGACACCTCATAAAAACAGCGTTTCAAAGACTTCCTGCAGTGAGCTGCCCCAGGACGATCACACTGAATGGTCCAGCAGTAATCCGCCATCACATGAATATTCCAGTGTCCCTGGTATCTTTCTTCCCTGGTTCTTAAATCTCATCTTGGTGGAATCTTCCACCCTGTTCCTCACTTAGGTCACCAAGGTTGTCTGGAAAACGATTCAAGTGGCTGTGGAGGTAATGCAAGTTGATGGAAAGAAGAGAGCATGTTCTCCACTAGTTCAGAGTAGTTATCTGCTTTAAGGTTACTAAGAAAACTCCTTACAACCAGAGTGAATGAAGACCATGCATCTGCCTAAGCATTTTTCATTGAATCTTGGAAATGTGGGTCTTTCATGAGTTCCCTGATTTGTAACCCTTGAAAATATGTGCCTTCAGCTTCTCTATGCTCAGCACTGGAAATTTTCTGCATAAGTAGTCAAAGCAGTCCCCTTCTTTGTTCAAAGCCTTCACAAACTGTGCAATGGTGGTAAAATGATCAGTGTTTTCTCACCCAGTGCTCATCCTTAGCTCTACTATCCCAGAGTCAGATAAAGCAGGATACTTGGTGTATCAACTCTGCTGACCCAAGAGAAAAATCACCATCTTAAGATCCACACAGATTAGTCACTGGTGATTGTGGTATGATATCTTCTGTAAGACCAGGGCGATAGTTTCCTGCTGTTCCGTCATCTTATTTGAGTGACCAGTTGGAATTGATCCATAGTTGTTGCCACTGTGTAGAAGCACACATTTTAAGCTCTGCTTAAAACCATGTATGCTCATGAGAGGTACATTTATTGATAAGTGCATCATCTCAAAAACTATAGCTGCGAGAAGGAAATGAAGGTCATATTCTTATTCAGTTGCATGAATGACCTAGAATCATGTCTAAAATCTGAGGCACCAAAACATTTCGTTAAATATATTATCTTTTTTCATTATACTTTGTTGCTGTCTCCAACGTTAGTGAGGTAGAGCAAGGAAACAGACGAAAGAATGGCCCAACCAACCCACATACACGTATATACATAAACACCCACACATGCACATATACATACTTATACATTTCAATGTATACATACATATATATACACAGACATATACATATATACACATGCACATATTCATACATGCTGCCTTCATCCATTCCCGTCTCCATCCCGCCACACATGAAATGACACCCCCCTTCCCCCTACTAGCGTGCAAGGTAGCGCTAAGAAAGGACTACAAAGGCCACATTCGTCCACACTCAGACTCTAGCTGTCATGTGTAATGCACCGAAACCACAGCTCCCTTTCCACATCCACGACCCACAAAACTTTCCATGGTTTACCCCAGATGCTTCCCATGCCCTGGTTCAATCCATTGACAGCATGCTGACCCCGGTATACCACATCATTCCAACTCACCCTCTTCCTTGCAGGCCTTTCACCCTCCTGTATGTTCTGGCCTAATCGCTCAAATCTTTTTTCACTCCATCCTTCCACCTCTAATGTGGTCTCCCACTTCTCCTCATTCCCTCCACCTCTGACACATATATTCTCTTTGTCAATCTTTCCTCACTCATTCTCTCCATGTGACCAAACCACTTCAATACACCCTCTTCTGCTCTTTCAACCACACTCTTTTTATAATATGCATATATATATATATATACATCCCTGGGGATAGGGGATTAAGAATACTTCCCACGTATTCCCTGCGTGTCGTAGAAGGCGACTAAAAGGGGAGGGAGCGGGGGGCTGGAAATCCTCCCCACTCGTTTTTTTTTTTAATTTTCCAAAAGAGGGAACAGAGGGGGCCAGGTGAGGATATTCCAAAAAAGGCCCAGTCCTCTGTTCTTAGCGCTACCTCGCTAACGCGGGAAATGGCGAATAGTTTGAAAAAAAAAATATATATATATGTACAAAGGCAAAGGGGATAAGAGTGAGTGCTCAAATTACAGAGGTATAAGTTTGCTGAGTATTCCTGGTAAATTATATGGGAGGGTATTGATTGAGAGGGTGAAGGCATGTACAGAACATCAGATTGGGGAAGAGCAGTGTGGTTTCAGAAGTGGTAGAGGATGTGTGGATCAGGTGTTTGCTTTGAAGAATGTATGTGAGAAATACTTAGAAAAGCAAATGGATTTGTATGTAGCATTTATGGATCTGGAGAAGGCATATGATAGAGTTGATAGAGATGCTCTGTGGAAGGTATTAAGAATATATGGTGTAGGAGGAAAGTTGTTAGAAGCAGTGAAAAGTTTTTATCGAGGATGTAAGGCATGTGTACGTGTAGGAAGAGAGGAAAGTGATTGGTTCTCAGTGAATGTAGGTTTGCGGCAGGGGTGTGTGATGTCTCCATGGTTGTTTAATTTGTTTATGGATGGGGTTGTTAGGGAGGTAAATGCAAGAGTTTTGGAAAGAGGGGCAAGTATGAAGTCTGTTGGGGATGAGAGAGCTTGGGAAGTGAGTCAGTTGTTGTTCGCTGATGATACAGCGCTGGTGGCTGATTCATGTGAGAAACTGCAGAAGCTGGTGACTGAGTTTGGTAAAGTGTGTGGAAGAAGAAAGTTAAGAGTAAATGTGAATAAGAGCAAGGTTATTAGGTACAGTAGGGTTGAGGGTCAAGTCAATTGGGAGGTGAGTTTGAATGGAGAAAAACTGGAGGAAGTGAAGTGTTTTAGATATCTGGGAGTGGATCTGGCAGCGGATGGAACCATGGAAGCGGAAGTGGATCATAGGGTGGGGGAGGGGGCAAAAATTCTGGGGGCCTTGAAGAATGTGTGGAAGTCGAGAACATTATCTCGGAAAGCAAAAATGGGTATGTTTGAAGGAATAGTGGTTCCAACAATGTTGTATGTTGCGAGGCGTGGGCTATGGATAGAGTTGTGCGCAGGAGGATGGATGTGCTGGAAATGAGATGTTTGAGGACAATGTGTGGTGTGAGGTGGTTTGATCGAGTGAGTAACGTAAGGGTAAGAGAGATGTGTGGAAATAAAAAGAGCGTGGTTGAGAGAGCAGAAGAGGGTGTTTTGAAGTGGTTTGGGCACATGGAGAGAATGAGTGAGGAAAGATTGACCAAGAGGATATATGTGTCGGAGGTGGAGGGAACGAGGAGAAGAGGGAGACCAAATTGGAGGTGGGAAGATGGAGTGAAAAAGATTTTGTGTGATCGGGGCCTGAACATGCAGGAGGGTGAAAGGAGGGCAAGGAATAGAGTGAATTGGAGCGATGTGGTATACCGGGGTTGACGTGCTGTCAGTGGATTGAATCAAGGCATGTGAAGCGTCTGGGGTAAACCATGGAAAGCTGTGTAGGTATGTATATTTGCGTGTGTGGACGTATGTATATACATGTGTATGGGGGGGGGGGGGGGGCCATTTCTTTCGTCTGTTTCCTTGCGCTACCTCGCAAACGCGGGAGACAGCGACAAAGTATAATAAAAAAAAATATATATATATATATATATATATATATATATATATATATATATATATATATATATTTGTGAAAGAAAAAATCATTGATAAAAAGGAGGAAAAGCAAACGGGATACAACAGAACCTTGAGGGACACTGCTATTGATAAAAGAAGGGGGGAGGCTGATCCATCAACAGCCACAGAAATAAATCGGACTGAGAGAAAGTTTAGAGATGAGGGAATAAAGTGTGGGAGGGAAGCCAAGAGAAAGGAGTTCAGAGATAAGAACTGATGGCAAACCCTGTCAAAAGCTTTGGGTATGTCAAGGGCAACTGCAAAGGATTCTCAAAAATCTTGCAGTGATGATGACAGGCCATTAGTGAGAGAGCAAAGAATGTTACCAGTGGATCTTGCCTTAAAGAAGCCATACTGGTGACCATAGAGAAGGCTGTGAGAATCAAGATGCTAAAGGATACTGGAGATGAGAAGGGATTCAATGACTTTGGAAATAGATATCTAAGCAACAGGACAATAGTCAGGGAGATCAGAATGGTCACCCTTCCTAAGGATGGGATGTACCAATGCATGCTTCCAAGAAGGAAAAGTTTTAGTTTTTAAAGACACAAGACAAGGAAGCAGAAGCACATGTTCAGAGGCACACTCAAGATGCACAAATGGATGCCATCAGTACCATATGCCTTGCCTGTATCCAGAGAAAGAAGCACTTTTTGGACAGTCTAAAAAGACATTACAGGGAGCCACATAGGATTAGTAAAAGGATCATCAGGGAGTGAAGGAAAGTTAGAGTTATCCAAGGTAAAGTTAGTGGAGAAATGGGAACCAAAGATAAGTGTTTTGTGTATGAGAGAGACAGATATAGTGCTGTCAGAACGAAATGAAGGAAAGATAAAGCAACAAAAGTTGTTTGCAATGCCCTTAGCTTGAGACCAGAAAGACCTATCACTACTTCCACAAGCAAGGAAATGAGGATTCCTTTGGAATGAGAAGTTCTATGATGAGACTGCACTTCCAATTATATAGCCTTGCCAAAAGTGGCTTTTCATTTGTGGTATAACCTCGAGCAGGCAGAGTCTAGTAACATCTCCAATCACCAATCACCAGAATATGTATAAAAACATAAAACTAAATCAATTCATCATACCAAACTGCAAAAGTATGAAGTTGATGTCTCAGGCATGCCAATTTCTGTCATATACTCTTGTGCTGCAGCATGGATTGCCAACATTCGGGTTTGGAGCTCTGATGTAACACTGAAGTTCCTGAAGAATCTGTTGAGAGTGAAAGAACCTTGTCATGAAACAATAAAATGTAAGGCACAGTACTTATCTTCTAGACACAAATGTTATACAAGGTATGAAATTACTTATTTGTAAAGTACAAGGAGTGCTAGAATTGTGGGTCCCTACCTCTTGAACCCTCTCTACTATCAGAGAACTTTTTAAACCCGTTGATACGGTATGCATTCATAGCTTTATCACTTACATTAATCCTTTCATTCAAAACTCTGTTATTATAAAAATACTTCATTAAATCTTTTCTATCAAGTTTTTTTGCTTAGTTTCTTGGTATGACATCTCAACTTTCTTTCCATCTCACACAGAACTGTTCAGTCTTAACAACGTTTCTCAGATCAAGAAACTTGAAAGTTGTAAACATTTAATGCTCTCTCATTTCATCAGCAAAAAGAAAAAAGAGAATAACTTAAAAAGTAACTAAGATACTTGTATCTCAATTATTTTCCAACAAAATATTCCCATAAAAGTAAATCAGAGGTTTCAGTGAAAAAACTTCAAAATGCTTTAGAACTCTGATGATAATCAGATTTAAAAATTTCAAAACTGCAAGAACGATAAAGGAGTAATATGTGAATATAATAATTCCAAATAAACCTGTGATCAAAGTTGGGGTGGTGTAAGAGCATGAAAGAGCCATAGAAACCTTCCTCTCCCTCTTTGGACTTACCCTGTTAAAAGACTTTATTGAAGAAAATTCTTCCTAAGCCCATGGAAGGAATAAGGGAAAGGGAAGTAGGAGGTAAAAGAGAAAACATTTACCACATCTCAGAGCTGTCTGAACTAGTGGTGTAAACAGACATACATTCTAAAATGATATAAATCTTCAAAACTGCTGAGCCAAAGACATGAACAATTTGTTTATGATCTTCATCAACATCAAATATCACCATTTCGACATGTTTTTAAGTGTTCAAGAACTCTACAACTTTGAGTGAATAATGTTTCCCTCAATATGTTCACTTCTTTTTTTCAACATGTCCATCATTTCCTGTATTCACAAAGTATGCCTGGTAAAATCTTCAGGAATCTTCACCCCACAGCCTGATTATGCCCAGGCTGTTGGATTAGGTTGTTGGGTGACCAGGCCTACAAAGGCCCCAAAGCCTGGCTACTCTGGTACACTTTGTAGATACCTGTGCAGTAAACTCTTACACTTCACTGTGCATCCCATGTGGTCTCTCATGGTAGCTGGCAAGGTGCTGATGAGTCTCAGGCCATGGATGTTTGAGGTGTTCTTTCTTTTTGTACACATTGCACCTTGGGTGCAATGTGTACAAAAAGGCAAAGGGGATAAGAGTGAGTGCTCAAATTACAGAGGTATAAGTTTGTTGCGTATTCCTGGGAAATTATATGGGAGGGTATTGATTGAGAGGGTGAAGGCATGCACAGAGCATCAGATTAGGGAAGAGCAGAGTGGTTTCAGAAGTGGTAGAGGATGTGTGGATCAGGTGTTTGCTTTGAAGAATGTATGTGAGAAATACTTAGAAAAGGAAATGGATTTGTATGTAGCATTTATGGATCTGGAGAAGGCATATGATAGAGTTGATAGAGATGCTCTGTGAAAGGTATTAAGAATATATGGTGTGGGAGGCAAGCTGTTAGCAGTGGAAAGTTTTTATCGAGGATGTAAGGTATGTGTACGTGTAGGAAGAGAGGAAAGTGATTGGTTCTCAGTGAATGTAGGTTTGCGGCAGGGGTGACATGTCTCCATGGATGTTTAATTTGTTTATGGATAGGGTTGTTAGGGAGGTGAATGCAAGAGTTTTGGAAGGAGGGGCAAGTATGCAGTTTGTTGTGGATGAGAGCTTGGGAAGTGAGTCAGTTGTTGTTCACTGATGATACAGCGCTGGTGGTTGATTCATGTGAGAAACTGCAAAAGCTAGTGACTGAGTTTGGTAAAGTGTGTGAAAGAAGAAAGTTGAGAGTAAATGTGAATAAGAGTAAGGTACAGTAGGGTTGAGGATTAAGTAAATTGGGAGGTAAGTTTGAATTGAGAAAAACTGGAGGAAGTAAAGTGTTTTACATATCTGGGAGTGGATTTGGCAGCGGATGGAACCATGGAAGTGGAGGTGAATCATAGGGTGGGGGAGGGGGTAAAAATTCTGGGAGCCTTGAAGAATGTGTGGAAGTCGAGAACATAATCTCGGAAAGCAAAAATGGGTATGTTTGAAGGAATAGTGGTTCCAACAATGTTGTATGGTTGTGAGGCGTGGGCTATGGATAGAGTTGTGCGCAGGAGGGTGGATGTGCTGGAAATGAGATGTTTGAGGACAATATGTGGTGTGAGGTGCTTTGATTGAGTAAGTAATAATAGGGTAAGAGAGATGTGTGGTAATAAAAAGAGTGTGGTTGAAAGAGCAGAAGAGGGTGTTTTGAAATGGTTTAGTCACATGGAGAGAATGAGTGAGGAAAGATTGACCAAGAGGATATATGTGTCAGATGTGGAGGGAACGAGGAGAAGTGGGAGACCAAATTGGAGGTGGAAAGATGGAGAGAAAAAGATTTTGAGTGATCGGGGCCTGAACATGCAGGAGGGTGAAAGGCGTGCAAGGAATAGAGTGAATTGGAACGATGTGGTATACCGGGGTCGACATGCTGTCAATGGATTGAACTAGGGCATGTGAAGCGTCTGGGGTAAACCATGGAAAGTTCTGTGGGGCCTGGATGTGGAAAGGGAATTGTGGTTTTGGTGCATTATTACATGAAAGCTAGAGACTGACATATATACATGCATATACATTTCAACATATACATACATATACATATAGACATATATGTATTCATTTATCTATTTATTTTGCTTTGTCGCTGTCTCCCGCGTTTGCAAGGTAGCGACATATATATATATATATATATATATATATATATATATATATATATATATATATATATATATATATATATATATATATATATTACCCCTGGGGATAGGGGAGAAAGAATACTTCCCACGTATTCCCTGCGTGTCGTAGAAGGCGACTAAAAGGGGAGGGAGCAGGGGGCTGGAAATCCTCCCCTCTTGTTTTTCTTTTTTTTTTTTTTTAATTTTCCAAAAGAAGGAACAGAGAAGGGGGCCAGGTGAGGATATTCCCTCAGAGGCCCAGTCCTCTGTTCTTAACGCTACCTTGCTAACGCAGGAAATGGCGAATTGTTTGAATATATATATATATATATATATATATATATATATTATCCCTGGGGATAGGGGAGAAAGAATACTTCCCACGTATTCCCTGCGTGTCGTAGAAGGCGACTAAAAGGGAAGGGAGCGGGGGGGGGGCTGGAAATCCTCCCCTCTCTTTTTTTTTTTTTTTTTTAATTTTCCAAAAGAAGGAACAGAGAAGGAGGCCAAGTGAAGATATTCCCCCAAAGGCCCAGTCGTCTGTTCTTAACGCTACCTCGCTAACGCGGGAAATGGCAAATAGTTTGAAAAAAAAAAAAAAAATATATATATATATATGTAAATACTCATGCTTGCTGCCTTCATCCATTCCTGTTGCCACCCTGCCACAGAGGAAACAGCCCCAACCCCCTACCCCACTCTACCCTCCCACCCACCCTACAGTGAGGTAGAGCCAGATAAATACAAAAAGGCCACATTCGTTCACATTCAGTCTCTAGCTGTCATGTGTAATGCACCAAAACCACAGCTCCCTTTCCACATCCAGACAGACCTTTCCATGGTGTACTCCAGAAGCTTCACATGCCCTGGTTCAATCCATTGACAGTAAGTCCACCCCAGTATACAACATCGTCCCAATTCACTCTGTTCCTTACACACCTTTCACCCTCCTGCATGTTCAGGCCCCAATCGCTCAAAATCTTTTTCACTCTATCCTTCCACCTCCAATTTGGTCTCCCACTTCTCCTTATTCCCTCCACCTCTGACACATATAACCTTTTTGTCAATCCTTCCTCACTCATTCTCTCCATGAGACCAAACCATTTCAAAACACCCTCTTCTGCTCTCTCAACCACACTCTTTTTATTACCACACATCTCTCTTACCATTTCATTACTTAATCAGACCACCTCACACCACATACTGTCCTCAAACATCAAATTTCCAACACATCCACCCTCCTACGCACAACCCTATCTATAGCCCATGCCTCACAACCATACAACATTGTTGGCACCACTATTCTTTCAAATGTACCCATTTTTGCTTTCTGAGATAACGTTCTCACCTTCCACACATTCTTCAACACTCCCAGAACCTTTGCCTCATCCCCCACCCTGTGACTCACTTCTGCTTCCATGGTTCCATCTGCTGCCAAATCCACTCCCAAATATCCAAACCACTTCACTTCCTCCACTTTTTCTTCATTCAAACTTACCTCCCAATTGACTTGTCCCTTAACACTACTATACCTAATAACCTTGCTCTTATTCACATTCATTCTCAGCTTTCTTCTTTCACACACTTTACCAAACTTATTCACAAGCTTCTGCAGTTTCTCACCCAAATCAGCCACCAGCGCTGTATCATCAGCAAACAACAACTGACTCACTTTTCAAGCCCTCTCATCCGCAACAGACTGCATACTTGCCCCTCTCTCCAAAACTCTTGCATTCACCTACCTAACAACCCCATCCATAAACAAATTAAACAAACATAGAGACATCATGCACCTCTACCGCAAACTGACATTCCCTGGGAACCAACCACTTTCCTCTCTTCCTACATGTACACATGCCTTACATCCTCAATAAAAACTTTTCACTGCTTCTATCAACTTGCCTCCCACACCATATACTCTTAATACCTTCCACAGAGCATCTCTATCAACTCTATCATATGCCTTCTCCAGATCCATAAATGCTACATACAAATCCATCTGTTTTTCTAAGTATTTCTCACATACATTCTTCAAAGCAAACACTTGATCCACACATCCTCTACCACTTCTGAAACCACATTGCTCTTCACCCAATCTGATGCTCTGTACATGCCTTCACCCTCTCAATCAATACCCTCCCATATAATTTCCCAGGAATACTCAATTTGAACACTCACCTTTATCCCCTTTACCTTTGTACAATGGCACTATGCATGTATTCCGCCAATCCTCAGAAACTTTATCATGAGCCATACATACATTGAATATCCTCACCAACCACTCAACAACAACAGTCACCCCCTTTTTTATCAAATTCCACTGCAATACCATCCAAACCTGCCGCCTTGCCGGCTTTCATCTTCTGTAAAGCTTTCACTACCTCTTCTCTGTTTACCAAATCATTCCCCTTGACCCTCTCACTTCGCACACCACCTCGACCACAACAACCTATATCTGCCTCTCTTATCATCTAACACATTCAACAAACCTTCAAAATACTCACTCCATCCTCTCACACCACCACTACTTGTTATTACCTCCTCATTAGCCCCCTTCACCTTTGTTCCTATTTGTTCTCTTGTCTTACACACTTTATTTACATCCTTCCAAAATATCTTTTTATTCTCCCTAGAATTTAATGATACACTCTCATCCCAACTCTCATTTGTCCTCTTTTTCACCTCTTGCACCTTTCTCTTGACCCCAGTCATCTGCACTATTTCCCTGCAAAACTTGTCCAAATGCATCTCTCTTCTCTTTCTCTAATAATCCTACTTCATCCCACCACTCGCTACCCTTTCTAACCTGCCCAACTCCCACGCTTCTCATGTCACAAGCATCTTTTGCGCAAGCCATCACTGCTTCCCTAAATACATCCCATTCCTCCCCCACTCCCCTTATGTCCTTTGCTCTCACCTTTTTCCATCCTGCACTCAGTCTCTCCTGGTACTTTCTCGTGTAAGTCTCCTTCCCAAGCTCACTTACTCTCACCACTCTCTCCACCTCAACATTTTCTCCTCTTCTCAGAAAATCTCTGCAAATCTTCACCTTTGCCTCCACAAGATAATGATCAGAAATCCCTCCAGTTGCACCTCTCAGCACATTAACATCCAAAAGTCTCTCTTTCACGCGCCTATCAATTAAAATGTAATCCAACAACGCTCTCTAGCCATCTCTCTTACTTACATGCGTATACTTATGTATATCTCTCTTTTCAAACCAGGTATTCCCAATCACCAGTCCTTTTTTAGCATACAAATCTACAAGCTCTTCACCATTTCCATTTACAACACTGAACACCCTATGTACACCAATTATTCCCTCAACTGCCACATAACTCACCTTTGCATTCAAATCACCCATCACTAAAACCCGGTCTCGTGCATCAAAACTGCTAACACATTCACTCAGCTGCTCCCAAAACACTTGCCTCTCATAATCTCTCTTCTCATGCCCAGGTGCACAGGCACCAATAATCACCCATCTCTCTCCATCCACTTTCAGTTTTACCCATATCAATCTAAAGGTTACTTTCTTACACTATCACATACTCCCACAACTCCTGTTTCATGAGTAGTGCCACTCCTTTCTTTGCTCTTGTCCTCTCACCAACCCCTGATTTTACTCACAAAACATTCCCAAACCACTCTTCCCCTTTACCCTTGAGCTTCGTTTCACTCAGAGCAAAAACATCCAGGTTCCTTTCCTCAAACATACTACCTATCTCTCCTTTTTTCTCATCTTGGTTAAATCTACACACATTTAGACACCCCAATCTAAGCCTTCAAGGAGGACGAGCACTCCCTGCGAGACTCCTTCTTCTGTTTCCCCTTTAAGAAAGTTAAAATACAGTCTACGAGACATGGGGAAAGCGTGGGAAGTATTCTTTCTCCTCTATCCCCAAGGATAATAACACTGTACTTTAATATGCTGGATCAATCACACTGATTGTTCTAGTGTTAATATAATCTACATTTAACTTACTAGGATTCAACAAAAAAGAAAAATCTGAGAAATTATGACATGATTAATCAAACTGCATAAAGCAAGAAATCCTGACTTGCCTGCTTGATGAACTTTCATACTTGACACAATTTCTCCTAATTGTTTCCACAAGCTGAGGTCTATGTTGTATTCTACTTACAAACATGCATATTCAGATTTGGCTGTAACCACTTATATCTCCAGTTATATCATATATCTTGTCAGTATCACATGAGATTACTAACTTAATCTTGGTTACACATTAACCCGTTTTACTCAGAAATAATGGTACTTAATACTATTATGATCTAAGTAGTGACATGAAGAGTAAGAGAGAGAACTTTGTTCTCACAGTATATGAAAAGCAAAATATTGGCTAGTGAATTCCTGCAATGGTTTAAGGTTCACTACCCTTTCATGTGCAAGTTCAAATCCAAAAATATGTTTAGATATAATAAAAGAAGTTATTATAATTCCATGCTCCTGTCAGGCCCAGATTACTAAAAAATTATTTTTTTTACTTACTTCTCAAATGCAGGGAGCGTACAATTACTGATATTGGAAGCAAAGGTGTTAAAGGTCTTTCCAGCACTACGCAGATCATCAGCATCCACACTAAGCTCCTCCATCTCTTTCTGTACTGTACTAAGTGCTGCATCATGCTTAGCCACAGCTTCCTTTGTCAGACTGCTGCTCCCTGCTCATAAAAAATAAACTGCATCAACAGCTTCTAAATCCTTCTATTTACCTATCATCATGAAAATATATCAACCTGCCATTATTATCTCTATTCCTAATCTATGTGGGGTGGATTAAGTCCATACATCTTCCAAAATCCCTCAAACATATATTCAGCACATGCATTAAAATGAAAAATTGACTTTCACACTTCCATTAGCACTTCCTGGTTTTTCACCTCCACATCAAGGTGATCTATCAGTGAGATGAACATCTCCATTCACTACACTTCTGTACACAAAATTAACTCTCTCTCTCTCTACATCCATCTATCTCTTCTACTGTCTAACTCTCTTCTTCCTACATTCTACTGTTCTCCTATATATCTTCTTCACTAAAGTGTCATCTGCCATACATTCTACTTGGCCTTCATTTCTTGAAACTTTTATCAGTACACTTTTCTAACAATCAATTAACACCAATATCCTTCTTACATCTTCATTTTCTTCAATACCTAACCTCCTAATTCCAACTATGATAAGCAAGTTATCCATCTATATTGCTTTTATTTTTGACCTGCTCTGACCTACATGAACATGGGCTTCACATTCATATATCAGAGATGGGACAAGATATCCTACATGTAAGCTCCTTCCACACTCTACGTTTAATTTTCTCCCATTCACTAGAGCTTTAAGTTCACCTCCAATTTTCCTTCTTTGCATGATGCTACTTTTAACTTCAACTTTCCTTCTACCATCTTACTGAACTTTACTCCCAACTATTCAAACTCATCCACAACTTTAAAGTTTTCACCAACCACACCAATCTTACACTACAATCTCCCACTCTTTTTAAATACTAGTATTCTACTTTTCTTTTCAGTCACTTTCAGAATCCTTCTCCTACATATATCAATTAAATGGACCATCTAGCTCTCCTGATTAGCTATCAACACAGTATCATCCACATAAAAGAAATGTGGCAACTTCCATTCAGTTTCTTAATGATTAAGTATTACAGTACAATTACACCACCTTACTCTCATCTCACATAATGTCCCTTAAAAAAAAGTATATCACACAACTCTGAAGCACTAACACGTTATATCAAACAACTCACTCATAACCCCACCTACCCTCACAAATGCACTCCTTTCATTATAAAAGCATTTAGAGAACTTTCTGCACATCATATAGAGTTAGAATCTATCCTACAGCTCTCTTCTACATTTCATCATATACCTTTTCTAAAACCAAAAACACAACAGGCACTTCTCTAAAACATTCTCTACAACTTGTCTAACTGCAAAATTCTGGTCTACAAATGATCTTCCATTCCTTAACTCATCTTGCTCTTCCTTAACAAGAGGGTAATCCATCCTTTTAACATAGACACTAATCCTTTTAATATAATCACTCACTATCCTACCACACTGTGCTATGGGAACTTATTCACCCATAATTCTCAGAGCCATTTTCACTCATCTTCCCTATATACAGTGAATCAGTTACAGCCTTAGTCCTGTAACCAGGCACCTGATTACTTTCCTATGCTTTTACACACACTTACCAGATCCACTCTACCACATTCTTACCTCCAATCATGAACTCACTCACCACTCCATCCATACTCCCAACTTTTTCAGTCTTTGAAAATCACTAATTCTGAAAACATCTTCACATCATACCTGGGTTACAATATTCTCAAGAGGCCTATAAAATCTTTAATGCAGAAACATTCTTCTTCAATACTTCTATATCAAATCTCTCTGTTCAGAAAAAGTAAGAATTGAAGTACTATGAAAAACTTTTTCTCTCTAGGGTTATGTCCAAGGAACCATGAGAGGTATATTTTAAACCTCGGGAGGAATAACTCATACCCCTACCTTTCTGGTATGGTAAATGCCTCATATCCTTGTTCACCATTTATTAGGTGGTGGTCCACCTTCCATCATAAATGCAATCTACTGCAAAGAGAAAGGCTTCTGAAAAAGTGGGGAATGAAGGGAAAAATGCTCACAAGACACTGCCCCTGAGAAAAATTTTCTCATACTTCAAAACTGACATTTCTGTACTATGTAGGTTCATTCCACAAGATATGAGTGCATACCAAAAAAGATGACCTGCATTGAAAGGAGAACCAGAATAGGCACAGACCAGACCTGAAGCCAAATATCACTGCACTCTTTTTTTTTTTCATACGATTCACCATTTCCCGCGTTAGCGAGGTAGCATCAAGAACAGAGGGCTGGACCTTTCAGGGAATATCCTTACCTGGCCCCCTTCTCTGTTCCTTCTTTTGGAAAAAAAAAAATTTTTCTTAATTCTTATTTCTATGAAACACTACAATTTCCTCATACACAAATATAATTCAATCAACACTACTGTATCAGTATTTACACCCTGGACATTAAACTTTCATACTGTAAAGGTATTCATAGTACAGTAGACTGTAGTACTGTATTAAACACACACAATGAGGGATGTGTAAAAAGCAAAATACATGCAGCAACTAATGCTCTTGGTGCTGAAGCAGTTTAAGTCAAGTTAGTGGGTCATTAATGTGAAGCATCCAACATGTAACCACATGAGCATCCTGCCATGTGGTATACTGCATGTGGAGACAAATTCAGTTCACAATGTGCGTTTTCTCCTAAATCTCACAAAATTCTTCTTCACTAATTCAATATCATGCCACATGGTACTGCATAAGATCTGGCTACCCCATAGGATGCCTAATTGCTTCACAATTTGCTCTGTTTTTTCCCATCTTGATGAGAAAATTGTTTGGTATTTTGATACAAGTAAAAACATTGAATTACGAAATCTTTCTGAATTTTGAACAAATAATTCGCAAGTTTTCCATTTTAAGCATAGAGGTTGAGGGGGCCTGGGAAGTGAATCACTTGTTGCTTTCTGATGACACAGCACAGGCAGCAAATTCAAAAGAGCAACTGCATCAGTGTGTTTAAGTCTGAGAGAGTGTGCAAATGAAGTAAGTTTAGAGTAATTATGAATATGAGCAAAGTTACAAAGTTTAGCACTAGAGAGGGAAAGGTTAGTTAGGGCATGAATTTGCACAGAAAAAATGAGAGGAAGTGAAGTGTTTTAGATACCTGGGAGTGGACATGGCAGCACATGGGTCTATGGAAGTAGAAGTGAATCATAGGACAAGTGAGGGGGGGTAAAGATTCTGGAAGCATTGACGAATATATGAAAAGAGAGGTCTTTATCCAGGAGGGTGAACATGGGTATGTTGGAAAATATAGTAGTCCCAATGATGCTGCACGGATGCAAGGTATGGACTATATATGAAAACGTGTCAAGAAGGCTGAATGTATTTGAAATGAAATGTTTGAAAACACTATGTATGTGTGGTGCTTTGACTGAGTACATAATAAGAGGATAAGAGAGAGGTGTGGTAATAAGAATAATGCAGTTTAGAGAGCTGAAGATGAACTGAAACATTCAGACATATGAAGGAAATGATTGAGAAGTTATCAAAGAGGATACATGAATCAGAAGTGGAGAGGCCTAGATGGAGAGATGGAGTTGAAATGATCTTAAGTACTCGAGGCCTGAACAAACAGGAGGGTAAAAGGCATTAACAAGACAGAGAGAATTGCAGCAATGTGTTATACAGGGGCATATTAAGCAGTCTGTAGGCCTGGAATGTGGTTATAAGGCTGTGATTTTGGTACATGGTAATAAGCTAGAGATATGAACAAATGAGGTACTGATTCCTCTCTTTCTGTGCAGCAATACATACACAAATATATATATATATTTCTTTCTTTTTCTTTTAAACTATTCGCCATTTCCCACATTAGCGAGGTAGCATTAAGAACAGAGGACTGGGCCTTTTTTCGAATATCCTCACCTGGCCCCCTCTGTTCCTTCTTTTGGAAAATTAAAAAAAAAAACGAGAGGGGAGGATTTCCAGCACCCCGCTCCCTCCCCTTTTAGTCGCCTTCTACGACACGCAGGGAATACGTGGGAAGTATTCTTTCTCCCCTATCCCCAGGGAAAATATATATATATATATATATATATATATATATCTTTTTTTTTCTTTTTTCTTTTAAACTATTCGCCATTTCCCGCGTTAGCGAGGTAGCATTAAGAACAGAGGACTGGGCCTTTGAGGGAATACCCTCACCTGGCCCCCTTCTCTGTTCCGTCTTTTGGAAAATTAAAAAAAAAAAAAAACGAGAGGGGAGGATTTCCAGCCCCCCGCTCCCACCCCTTTTAGTCGCCTTCTATGCTTTGTCGCTGTCTCCCGCGTTTGCGAGGTAGCGCAAGGAAACAGACGAAAGAAATGGCCCAACCCCCCCCCCATACACATGTACATACACACGTCCACACACGCAAATATACATACCTACACAGCTTTCCATGGTTTACCCCAGACGCTTCACATGCCTTGATTCAATCCACTGACAGCACGTCAAACCCTGTATACCACATCGCTCCAATTCACTCTATTCCTTGCCCTCCTTTCACCCTCCTGCATGTTCAGGCCCCGATCACACAAAATCTTTTTCACTCCATCTTTCCACCTCCAATTTGGTCTCCCTCTTCTCCTCGTTCCCTCCACCTCCGACACATATATCCTCTTGGTCAATCTTTCCTCACTCATTCTCTCCATGTGCCCAAACCATTTCAAAACACCCTCTTCTGCTCTCTCAACCACGCTCTTTTTATTTCCACACATCTCTCTTACCCTTACGTTACTTACTCGATCAAACCACCTCACACCACACATTGTCCTCAAACATCTCATTTCCAGCACATCCATCCTCCTGCGCACAACTCTATCCATAGCCCACGCCTCGCAACCATACAACATTGTTGGAACCACTATTCCTTCAAACATACCCATTTTTGCTTTCCGAGATAATGTTCTCGACTTCCACACATTTTTCAAGGCTCCCAAAATTTTCGCCCCCTCCCCCACCCTATGATCCACTTCCGCTTCCATGGTTCCATCCGCTGACAGATCCACTCCCAGATATCTAAAACACTTCACTTCCTCCAGTTTTTCTCCATTCAAACTCACCTCCCAATTGACTTGACCCTCAACCCTACTGTACCTAATAACCTTGCTCTTATTCACATTTACTCTTAACTTTCTTCTTCCACACACTTTACCAAACTCAGTCACCAGCTTCTGCAGTTTCTCACATGAATCAGCCACCAGTATATATATATATATACTGGTTGGTAAGGTTATTTAATGTATGTATGACTCATGGTGAGGTGCCTGAGGATTGGCGGAATGCGTGCATAGTGCCATTGTACAAAGGCAAAGGGGATAAGAGTGAGTGCTCAAATTACAGAGGTATAAGTTTGTTGAGTATTCCTGGTAAATTATATGGGAGGGTATTGATTGAGAGGGTGAAGGCATGTACAGAGCATCAGATTGGGGAAGAGCAGTGTGGTTTCAGAAGTGGTAGAGGATGTGTGGATCAGGTGTTTGCTTTGAAGAATGTATGTGAGAAATACTTAGAAAAGCAAATGGATTTGTATGTAGCATTTATGGATCTGGAGAAGGCATATGATAGAGTTGATAGAGATGCTCTGTGGAAGGTATTAAGAATATATGGTGTGGGAGGAAAGTTGTTAGAAGCAGTGAAAAGTTTTTATCGAGGATGTAAGGCATGTGTACGTGTAGGAAGAGAGGAAAGTGATTGGTTCTCAGTGAATGTAGGTTTGCGGCAGGGGTGTGTGATGTCTCCATGGTTGCTTAATTTGTTTATGGATGGGGTTGTTAGGGAGGTAAATGCAAGAGTTTTAGAAAGAGGGGCAAGTATGAAGTCTGTTGGGGATGAGAGAGCTTGGGAAGTGAGTCAGTTGTTGTTCGCTGATGATACAGCGCTGGTGGCTGATTCATGTGAGAAACTGCAGAAGCTGGTGACTGAGTTTGGTAAAGTGTGTGGAAGAAGAAAGTTAAGAGTAAATGTGAATAAGAGCAAGGTTATTAGGTACAGTAGGGTTGAGGGTCAAGTCAATTGGGAGGTGAGTTTGAATGGAGAAAAACTGGAGGAAGTGAAGTGTTTTAGATATCTGGGAGTGGATCTGGCAGCGGATGGAAACATGGAAGCGGAAGTGGATCATAGGGTGGGGGAGGGGGCGAAAATTCTGGGGGCCTTGAAGAATGAGTGGAAGTCGAGAACATTATCTCGGAAAGCAAAAATGGGTATGTTTGAAGGAATAGTGGTTCCAACAATGTTGTATGGTTGCGAGGCGTGGGCTATGGATAGAGTTGTGCGCAGGAGGATGGATGTGCTGGAAATGAGATGTTTGAGGACAATGTGTGGTGTGAGGTGGTTTGATCGAGTGAGTAACGTAAGGGTAAGAGAGGTGTGTGGAAATAAAAAGAGCGTGGTTGAGAGAGCAGAAGAGGGTGTTTTGAAGTGGTTTGGGCACATGGAGAGGATGAGTGAGGAAAGATTGACCAAGAGGATATATGTGTCGGAGGTGGAGGGAGCCAGGAGAAGAGGGAGACCAATTTGGAGGTGGAAAGATGGAGTGAAAAAGATTTTGTGTGATCGGGGCCTGAACATGCAGGAGGGTGAAAGGAGGGCAAGGAATAGAGTGAATTGGAGCGATGTGGTATACCGGGGTTGACGTGCTGTCAGTGGATTGAATCAAGGCATGTGAAGCGTCTGGGGTAAACCATGGAAAGCTGTGTAGGTATGTATAGTTGCATGTGTGGACGTATGTATATACATGTGTAAGGGGGGGGGTTGGGCCATTTCTTTCGTCTGTTTCCTTGCGCTACCTCGCAAACGCGGGAGACAGCGACAAAGTATAAAAAAAAATAAAAAAAAAATACTCAACAAACTTATACCTCTGTAATTTGAGCACTCACTCTTATCCCCTTTGCCTTTGTACAATGGCACTATGCACGCATTCCGCCAATCCTCAGGCACCTCACCATGAGTCATACATACATTAAATAACCTTACCAACCAGTCAACAATACAGTCACCCCCTTTTTTAATAAATTCCACTGCAATACCATCCAAACCTGCTGCCTTGCCGGCTTTCATCTTCCGCAAAGCTTTCACTACCTCTTCTCTGTTTACCAAATCATTTTCCCTAACCCTCTCACTTTGCACACCACCTCGACCAAAACACCCTATATCTGCCACTCTATCATCAAACACATTCAGCAAACCTTCAAAATACTCACTCCATCTCCTTCTCACATCACCACTACTTGTTATCACCTCCCCATTTGCGCCCTTCACTGAAGTTCCCATTTGCTCCCTTGTCTTACGCACTTTATTTACCTCCTTCCAGAACATCTTTTTATTCTCCCTAAAATTTAATGATACTCTCTCACCCCAACTCTCATTTGCCCTTTTTTTCACCTCTTGCACCTTTCTCTTGACCTCCTGTCTCTTTCTTTTATACATCTCCCACTCAATTGCATTTTTTCCTTGCAAAAATCGTCCAAATGCCTCTCTCTTCTCTTTCACTAAAATTATATGGGAGGGTATTGATTGAGAGGGTGAAGGCATGTACAGAGCATCAGATTGGGGAAGAGCAGTGTGGTTTCAGAAGTGGTAGAGGATGTGTGGATCAGGTATTTGCTTTGAAGAATGTATGTGAGAAATACTTAGAAAAGCAAATGGATTTGTATGTAGCATTTATGGATCTGGAGAAGGCATATGATAGAGTTGATAGAGATGCTCTGTGGAAGGTATTAAGAATATATGGTGTGGGAGGAAAGTTGTTAGAAGCAGTGAAAAGTTTTTATCGAGGATGTAAGGCATGTGTACGTGTAGGAAGAGAGGAAAGTGATTGGTTCTCAGTGAATGTAGGTTTGCAGCAGGGGTGTGTGATGTCTCCATGGTTGTTTAATTTGTTTATGGATGGGGTTGTTAGGGAGGTAAATGCAAGAGTTTTAGAAAGAGGGGCAAGTATGAAGTCTGTTGGGGATGAGAGAGCTTGGGAAGTGAGTCAGTTGTTGTTCGCTGATGATACAGCGCTGGTGGCTGATTCATGTGAGAAACTGCAGAAGCTGGTGACTGAGTTTGGTAAAGTGTGTGGAAGAAGAAAGTTAAGAGTAAATGTGAATAAGAGCAAGGTTATTAGGTACAGTAGGGTTGAGGGTCAAGTCAATTGGGAGGTGAGTTTGAATGGAGAAAAACTGGAGGAAGTGAAGTGTTTTAGATATCTGGGAGTGGATCTGGCAGCGGATGGAACCATGGAAGCGGAAGTGGATCATAGCGTGGGGGAGGGGGGCGAAAATTCTGGGGGCCTTGAAGAATGTGTGGAAGTCGAGAACATTATCTCGGAAAGCAAAAATGGGTATGTTTGAAGGAATAGTGGTTCCAACAATGTTGTATGGTTGCGAGGCGTGGGCTATGGATAGAGTTGTGCGCAGGAGGATGGATGTGCTGGAAATGAGATGTTTGAGGACAATGTGTGGTGTGAGGTGGTTTGATAGAGTGAGTAACGTAAGGGTAAGAGAGATGTGTGGAAATAAAAAGAGCGTGGTTGAGAGAGCAGAAGAGGGTGTTTTGAAGTGGTTTGGGCACATGGAGAGGATGAGTGAGGAAAGATTGACCAAGAGGATATATGTGTCGGAGGTGGAGGGAGCAAGGAGAAGAGGGAGACCAAATTGGAGGTGGAAAGATGGAGTGAAAAAGATTTTGTGTGATCGGGGCCTGAACATGCAGGAGGGTGAAAGGAGGGCAAGGAATAGAGTGAATTGGAGCGATGTGGTATACCGGGGTTGACGTGCTGTCAGTGGATTGAATCAAGGCATGTGAAGCGTCTGGGGTAAACCATGGAAAGCTGTGTAGGTATGTATATTTGTGTGTGTGTATGGGGGGGGGTTGGGCCATTTCATTCGTCTGTTTCCTTGCGCTACCTCGCAAACGCGGGAGACAGCGACAAAGTATATAAAAAAATATATATATATATATATATATATATATATAATATATATATATATATATATATATATTATCCCTGGGGATAGGGGAGAAAGAATACTTCCCACGTATTCCCTGCGTGTCGTAGAAGGCGACTAAAAGGGGAGGGAGCGGGTGGCTGGAATTCCTCCCCTCTCTTTTTTTTTTTTATTTTCCAAAGGAAGGAACAGAGAGGGGGGGCCAGGTGGGGATTTTCCCTCTGAGGCCCAGTCCTCTGTTCTTAACGCTACCTCGCAAACGCGGGAAATGGCGAATAGTATGAAAAAAAAAAAAATATATATATATATATATATATATATATATATATATATATATATATATATATATATATATATATATATACATATATTATCCCTGGGGATAGGGGAGAAAGAATACTTGCCACGTATTCCCTGCGTGTCGTAGAAGGCGACTAAAAGGGGAGGGAGCGGGGGGCTGGAAATCCTCCCCTCTCAATTTTTTTTAATTTTCCAAAAGAAGGAACAGAGAAGGGGGCCAGGTGAGGATATTCCCTCAGTGGCCCAGTTCTCTGTTCTTAACGCTACCTCGCTAGCGCGGGAAATGGTGAATAGTTTGAAAAAAAAAAAAAAAAATATATATATATATAAATATATATATTTTTTTTTTATACTTTGTCGCTGTCTCCCGCGTTTGCGAGGTAGCGCAAGGAAACAGACGAAAGAAATGGCCCAACCCCCCCCATACACATGTATATACATACGTCCACACACGCAAATATACATACCTACACAGCTTTCCATGGTTTACCCCAGACGCTTCACATGCCTTGATTCAATCCACTGACAGCATGTCAACCCCGGTATACCACATCGCTCCAATTCACTCTATTCCTTGCCCTCCTTTCACCCTCCTGCATGTTCAGGCCCCGATCACACAAAATCTTTTTCACTCCATCTTTCCACCTCCAATTTGGTCTCCCTCTTCTCCTCGTTCCCTCCACCTCCGACACATATATCCTCTTGGTCAATCTTTCCTCACTCATTCTCTCCATGTGCCCAAACCACTTCAAAACACCCTCTTCTGCTCTCTCAACCACGCTCTTTTTATTTCCACACATCTCTCTTACCCTTACGTTACTCACTCGATCAAACCACCTCACACCACACATTGTCCTCAAACATCTCATTTCCAGCACATCCATCCTCCTGCGCACAACTCTATCCATAGCCCACACCTCGCAACCATACAACATTGTTGGAACCACTATTCCTTCAAACATACCCATTTTTGCTTTCCGAGATAATGTTCTCGACTTCCACGCATTCTTCAAGGCCCCCAGAATTTTCGCCCCCTCCCCCACCCTATGATCCACTTCCGCTTCCATGGTTCCATCCACTGCCAGATCCACTCCCAGATATCTAAAACACTTCACTTCCTCCAGTTTTTCTCCATTCAAACTCACCTCCCAATTGACTTGACCCTCAACCCTACTGTACCTAATAACCTTGCTCTTATTCACATTTACTCTTAACTTTCTTCTTCCACACACTTTACCAAACTCAGTCGCCAGCTTCTGCAGTTTCTCACATGAATCAGCCACCAGCGCTGTATCATCAGCGAACAACAACTGACTCACTTCCCAAGCTCTCTCATCCCCAACAGACTTCATACTTGCCCGTCTTTCCAAAACTCTTGCATTTACCTCCCTAACAACCCCATCCAAAAACAAATTAAACAACCATGGAGACATCACACACCCCTGCCGCAAACCTACATTCACTGAGAACCAATCACTTTCCTCTCTTCCTACACGTACACATGCCTTACATCCTCGATAAAAACTTTTCACTGCTTCTAACAACTTTCCTCCCACATCATATATTCTTAATACCTTCCACAGAGCATCTCTATCAACTCTATCATATGCCTTCTCCAGATCCATAAATGCTACATACAAATCCATTTGCTTTTCTAAGTATTTCTCACATACATTCTTCAAAGCAAACACCTGATCCACACATCCTCTACCACTTCTGAAACCACACTGCTCTTCCCCAATCTGATGCTCTGTACATGCCTTCACCCTCTCAATCAATACCCTCCCATATAATTTACCAGGAATACTCAACAAACTTATACCTCTGTAATTTGAGCACTCACTCTTATCCCCTTTGCCTTTGTACAATGGCACTATGCACGCATTCCGCCAATCCTCAGGCACCTCACCATGAGTCATACATACATTAAATAACCTTACCAACCAGTCAACAATACAGTCACCCCCTTTTTTAATAAATTCCACTGCAATACCATCCAAACCTGCTGCCTTGCCGGCTTTCATCTTCCGCAAAGCTTTCACTACCTCTTCTCTGTTTACCAAATCATTTTCCCTAACCCTCTCACTTTGCACACCACCTCGACCAAAACACCCTATATCTGCCACTCTATCATCAAACACATTCAACAAACCTTCAAAATACTCACTCCCTCTCCTTCTCACATCACCACTACTTGTTATCACCTCCCCATTTGCAAGTATATATTATTATATTATTTTATTTTGCTTTGACGCTGTCTCCCGCATTTGTGAGGTAGCGCAAGAAAACAGAGGAAAGAAATGGCCCAACCCACCCTCATACACATGTATATACATACACGTCCACACACGCAAATATACATACCCATACATCTCAACGTACACATATATATACACACACAGACATATACATATATACACATGCACACAATTCACACTGTCTGCCTTTATTCATCCCCATCGCCACCTCACCACACATGGAATAACATCCCCCTCCCCCCTCATGTGTTCAAGGTAGCGCTAGGAAAAGACAACAGAGGCCCCATTCGTTCACACTCAGTCTCTAGCTGTCATACAATAATGCCTGAAACCACAGCTCCCTTTCCACATCCAGGCCCCACACAACTTTCCATGGTTTACCCCAGACGCTCCATATGCCCTCATTCAATGTACTGACAGCATGTCGACCCCGGCGTACCAAATCGATCCAATTCACTCTATTCCTTGCCCGCCTTTCACCCTCCTGCATGTTCAGGCCCCGATCACTCAAAATCTTTTTCACTCCATCTTTCCACCTCCAATTTGGTCTCCCACTTCTCCTCGTTCCCTCCACCTCCGACACATACATCCTCTTGGTCAATCTTTCCTCACTCATTCTCTCCATGTGCCCAAACCATTTCAAAACACCCTCTTCTGCTCTCTCAACCACGTTCTTCTTATTTCCACACCTCTCTTACCCTTACATTACTTACTCGATCAAAGCACCTCACACCACATATTGTCCTCAAACATCTCATTTCCAGCACATCCACCCTCCTGCGCACAACTCTATCCATAGCCCACGCCTCGCAACCATACAACATTGTTGGAACCACTATCCCTTCAAACATACCCATTTTTGCTTTCCGAGATAATGTTCTCGACTTCCAAACATTCTTCAAGGCTCCACAATTTTCGCCCCCTCCCCCACCCTATGATTCACTTCTGTTCCATGGTTCCATCCGCTGCCAGAGGATTGTGGATCAGGTGTTTACTTTGAGGAATGTATGTGAGAAATACTTAGAAAGCAAATGGATTTGTATGTAGCATTTATGGATCTGGAGAAGGTATATGATACAGTTGATAGAGATGCTCTGTGGAAGGTATTAAGAATATATGGTGTGGGAGGCAAGATGTTAGAAGCAGTGAAAAGTTTTTATCAAGGATGTAAGGCATGTGTACGTGTAGGAAGAGAGGAAAGTGATGGTTCTCAGTGAATGTAGATTTGCAGCAGGGTGTGTGATGTCTCCATGGTTGTTTATTTGTTTATGGATGGGTGTTTAGGGAGGTGAATGCAAGATTTTTGGAAGAGGGGCATAGTATTGCAGTCTGTTGTGGATGAGAGTAGCTTGGGAAGTGAAAGTCAGTTGTTGTTCGCTGATGTACAGCGCTGGGGGCTGATTCATGTGAGAAACCTGCAGAAGCTGGTGATGAGTTTGGTTAAGTGTGTGAAAGAGAAAGTTAAGAGTAAATGTGAATAATAGCAAGGTTATTAGGTACAGAGGGGTTGAGGGTCATGTCAATTGGGAGGTAAGTTTGGAATTGGAGAAAAACTGTAGGAAGAGTAAAGTGTTTTAGATATTGGGTGTGGATATGGCAGCGGATGGAACCATGGATGCGGTAAGTGAATCATGGGGTGGGGGAGGGGGTGAAATTCTGGGAGCCTTGGAGAATGTTTTGGAAGTCGAGAACATTGTCCAGAAAGCAAAAATGGGTATGTTTGAAGGAATAGTGGTTCCAACAATGTGTTGGTTGCGAGGCTTGGGTCATGGATAGGTGTGCGCAGGAGGATGGATGTGCTGGTAATCGAGATGTTTGAGGACAATGTGTGGTGTTGAGGTGGTTTGATAGAGTGCGTAACGTAGGGTAAGAGAGTTGTGTGGAAATAAAAAGAGCGTGTTGAGAGAGCAGAAGAGGGTGTTTTGAAGTGGTTTGGGCACATGGAGAGGATGAGTGAGGAGAAAGATTGACCAAGAGGATATATGTGTCGGAGGGGAGGGAGCAAGGAGGAGAGGGAGACCAAATTGGAGGTGAAAGATGGAGTTGAATAGTTTTTGTGTGATCGGGGCTCTGACACATGCTGGAGGGTGAAAGGAGGGCAAGGGAATAGAGTGAATTGGAGCGATGTGGTATTACCTGGGGGGGGGTTGACGTGCTGTCAGTGGATTGATTCAAGTGCATGTGAAGAGTCTGGGGTAAACCTGGAAAGCTGTGTAGGTATTGTATATTTGTGTGTGTGTATGGGGGGGGGTGGGGCCAATTTCATTGTTCTGTTCCTTGCGCTTACCTCGCAAACGCCGGGAGACAGCGGACAAAGGTTATTTTTTAATTTTATAAAAAAATATATATATTTATATATATATATTATATAATATATCATATATTTATATATCTATATTTTACATGGGGATAGGGGAGAAAGAATACTTCCCACGTATTCCTGCGTGTCGTTTAGAAGAGCGAATCTAAAGGGAGGGGAGCGGAGTGGCTGGAATTCCTCCCCTCTCTTTTTTTTTTTTAATTTTCCAAAGGACAGGACCAGAGAGGCGGGGGGGCAGGTGGGGATTTTTCCATCTGAGCCCAGGTCCTCTGTTCTTACGCTACCTCGAAACGCGGGGGAAATGGCGAACTAGGTATGAAAAAAAAATTTATATATATATATATATATATATATTATATTTTATATAAATATATATATATTATATATTATTTTTATATGATACATATATTATCCTGGGATAGGGGAGAAAGAATACTTGCACGTATTCCTGCGTGTCGTAGAAGGCGAACTAAAAGGTGAGGGAGCGGGGGGCTGGAATCCTCCCCTCTCAATTTTTTTTATTTTCCAAAAGACAGGAACAGAGAAGGGGGCCAGTGAGGATATTCCCTCAGTGGCAGTTCTCTGTTCTTAACGCTACCTCGATAGCGCGGAAATGGTGGAATAGTTTGAAAAAAAAAAAAAAAAATATTTTATATAATATATATTATTTTTTTTTTTATACTTTGTCGCTGTCTCCAGCGTTTGGAGTTATAGCGCAAGGAAACAGACGAAAGAAATGGCCCACCCCCCCATACACAGTGTATTTTACATACGTCACACACGCAAATATTACATACCTACAAAGCTTTCCATGGTTTACCCAGGACGCTTCACATGCCTTGATCAATCCACTGACAGCATGTCAAACCCGGTATACCACCATCGCTCCTATTCACTCTATCTTGCACCTCCTTTCACACCTCCTGCATGTTCTGGCCCCTGATCACACAAAATCTTTTTCACTCCATCTTTCACTCCAATTTGGTCTCCCTCTTCTCCTCGTTCCCTCCACCTCCGACACATATATCCTCTTGGTCAATCTTTCCTCACTCATTCTCTCCATGTGCCCAAACCATTTCAAAACACCCTCTTCTGCTCTCTCAACCACGCTCTTTTTATTTCCACACATCTCTCTTACCCTTACGTTACTTACTCGATCAAACCACCTCACACCACACATTGTCCTCAAACATCTCATTTCCAGCACATCCATCCTCCTGCGCACAACTCTATCCATAGCCCACGCCTCGCAACCATACAACATTGTTGGAACCACTATTCCTTCAAACATACCCATTTTTGCTTTCCGAGATAATGTTCTCGACTTCCACACATTCTTCAAGGCTCCCCAGAATTTTCGCCCCCTCCCCCACCCTATGATCCACTTCCGCTTCCATGGTTCCATCCGCTGCCAGATCCACTCCCAGATATCTAAAACACTTCACTTCCTCCAGTTTTTCTCCATTCAAACTCACCTCCCAATTGGACTTGTACCCTCAACCCTACTGTTCCTAATAACCTTGCTTCTTTAGTCACTATTTTACTCTTAACTTTCTTCTTCAACACACTTTACCAAACTCAGTCGCCAGATCTGCAGTTTCTCACATTGAATCAGCCACCAGCGCTGTATCATCAGCGAACAACATCTGACTCAACTTCCCAAGCTCTCTCATCCCCAACAGTCTTCATTACTTGCCGTCTTTCAAAACTCTTGCATTTACCTCCCTAACAACCCCATCCAATAACAAATTTAACAACATGGAGACATCACACAAACCCTGCCGCAAACCTACATTCCTGAGAACCAATCACTTTCCTCTTCTTCTACAAGTAAACATGCCTTACATCCTCGATAAAACTTTTCACTGCTTACTTACAACTTTCCTCCCACATCTATATTTCTAATACCCTTCACAGAGCTATCTCTATCAACTCTATCATATGCCTTCCAGATCCATAAATGCTACATTACAAAATCCATTTGCTTTTATAATATTTCTCATACATTCTTCAATGCAAACACCTTTTCCACACTATCCTCTACCACTTCTGAAACCACACTGCTCTTCCCCCAATCTGATGCTCTGTACTTGCCTTCACCCTCTCAATCAATACCTCCCATATAATTACCAGGAATACGCAACAAAAACTTATACCTCTGTTAATGTGAGCACTCACTCTTTTCCCTTTGCTTTGTACTATGGCACTATGACACGCATTACTGCCATCCGCTGGCACACTCACCATGAGTCATATTACATTAAATTTAACCTTACCAAACAAGTCAACAATACAGTCACCCCCTTTTTTAATAAATTCTACTGCAAACATCAAACCTGCTGCCTTGCCGGCTTTCTTCTTCCGCCAATTGCTTTCACTACCGATTCTCTGTTTACCAAATCATTTTCCTACCCTCTCACTTGCCACACCACCTCGACCAATATCACCCTATATCTGCCACTCTATCATCAAACACATTCAAAACCTTCAAAATACTCATCCCTCTCCTTCTCACATCACCACTACTTCGTTTATTCACCTCTCCCATTTTGCAGTATATATTATTATATTATTTTATTATTGCTTTGACGCTGTCTCCGCATTTGTGACGGGTAGCGCAAGAAGAAAAACAGTAGGAAAGAAATGGCCAAACCACCCTCATACACATGTATATACATACACGTACACACATCGCAAATATACATACCCATACATCTCAACGTACACATATATATACAACACACAAGTCATTTACATATATACACATGCACACAATTCACACTGTCTGCCTTTTTCATTCCCCATTCGCTCACCTCACCACACATGAATAACATCCCCCTCCCCTCCTCATGTGTTCAATGGTACTTTAGCGCTAGGAAAGACAACAGAGGCAATTCGTTCACAACTCAGTCTCTAGCTGTGTCTACAATAATGCCTGTAACCACAGCTCCCTTTCCACATCCAGGCCCCACACAACTTTCCATGGTTTACCCCAGACGCTCCATATGCCCTAATTCAATGTACTGACAATTGTCGACCCCGGCGTACCAAATCGCTCCAATTCACTCTATTCCTTGCCTCGCCCTTCACCTCCTGCTTGTTTCAGGCCACGATCACTCAAAATCTTTTTCTCTCCCTTCTTTCACCTCCAATGTGGTCTCCCACTTCTCCTCGTTCCCTACACCTACGACAATATCCTCTTGGTCAATCGTTTTTTTTTCCTCACTCATTCTTCTCCATGTGCCCAAACCATTTCAAAACACTCTTCTGCTCTCTCAACCACGTTATTCTTATTTCCACTCCTCTCTTACCCTTACATTACTTACTCGATTCAAAGCACCTCACACCACATATTGTCCTCAAACATCTCATTTCCAGCACATCCTCCCTCCTGCGCACAACTCGTATCCATAGCCCACGCCTCGCAACCATACACATTGTTGGAACCACTATCCCTTCAAAATCCCATTTTGCTTCCGAGATATGTTCTCTGACTTCCAAACATTCTTCAAGGCTCCCACCAATTTTCGCCCCCCCCCCACCTATGATTCAACTTCTGCGTCCATGGTTTCCATCCGCTTTGCCAGAGGATGGTGGATCAGGTGTTTACTTTGAGGAATGTTTGTGAGAAATACTTAGGGAAAAACAAATGGATTTGATGTAGATTTATGGATCTGGAAAAGGCATATGATAGAGTTGATAGAGGATGCTCTGTGGAAGGTATTAAGGGAAAATTTTGGTGTGGGAGGAAAGTTGTTAGAGCAGTGAAAGTTTTTTTTTCGAGTGATGTAAGGCATGTGTACGTGTAGGAGAGGGGAAAGTGATTGGTTCTCAGTGAATGTAGGTTTGCGGCAAGGGGTGTTTTGATGTCTCCTTGGTTTTCTTAATTTGTTTATGGATGGGGTTGTTAGGGAGGTAAATGCAAGAGTTTTAGAAAGAGGGGCAATTATGAAGTCTGTTGGGGAAGAGGAGCTTGGGAAGTGAGTCAGTTGTTGTTCGCTGATGATACAGCGCTGGTGGCTGATTCATGTGAGAAACTGCAGAAGCTGGTGACTGAGTTTGGTAAAGTGTGTGGAAGAAGAAAGTTAAGAGTAAATGTGAATAAGAGCAAGGTTATTAGGTACAGTAGGGTTGAGGGTCAAGTCAATTGGGAGGTGAGTTTGAATGGAGAAAAACTGGAGGAAGTGAAGTGTTTTAGATATCTGGGAGTGGATCTGGCAGCGGATGGAAACATGGAAGCGGAAGTGGATCATAGGGTGGGGGAGGGGGCGAAAATTCTGGGGGCCTTGAAGAATGAGTGGAAGTCGAGAACATTATCTCGGAAAGCAAAAATGGGTATGTTTGAAGGAATAGTGGTTCCAACAATGTTGTATGGTTGCGAGGCGTGGGCTATGGATAGAGTTGTGCGCAGGAGGATGGATGTGCTGGAAATGAGATGTTTGAGGACAATGTGTGGTGTGAGGTGGTTTGATCGAGTGAGTAACGTAAGGGTAAGAGAGGTGTGTGGAAATAAAAAGAGCGTGGTTGAGAGAGCAGAAGAGGGTGTTTTGAAGTGGTTTGGGCACATGGAGAGGATGAGTGAGGAAAGATTGACCAAGAGGATATATGTGTCGGAGGTGGAGGGAGCCAGGAGAAGAGGGAGACCAATTTGGAGGTGGAAAGATGGAGTGAAAAAGATTTTGTGTGATCGGGGCCTGAACATGCAGGAGGGTGAAAGGAGGGCAAGGAATAGAGTGAATTGGAGCGATGTGGTATACCGGGGTTGACGTGCTGTCAGTGGATTGAATCAAGGCATGTGAAGCGTCTGGGGTAAACCATGGAAAGCTGTGTAGGTATGTATAGTTGCATGTGTGGACGTATGTATATACATGTGTAAGGGGGGGGGTTGGGCCATTTCTTTCGTCTGTTTCCTTGCGCTACCTCGCAAACGCGGGAGACAGCGACAAAGTATAAAAAAAAAATAAAAAAAAAATACTCAACAAACTTATACCTCTGTAATTTGAGCACTCACTCTTATCCCCTTTGCCTTTGTACAATGGCACTATGCACGCATTCCGCCAATCCTCAGGCACCTCACCATGAGTCATACATACATTAAATAACCTTACCAACCAGTCAACAATACAGTCACCCCCTTTTTTAATAAATTCCACTGCAATACCATCCAAACCTGCTGCCTTGCCGGCTTTCATCTTCCGCAAAGCTTTCACTACCTCTTCTCTGTTTACCAAATCATTTTCCCTAACCCTCTCACTTTGCACACCACCTCGACCAAAACACCCTATATCTGCCACTCTATCATCAAACACATTCAGCAAACCTTCAAAATACTCACTCCATCTCCTTCTCACATCACCACTACTTGTTATCACCTCCCCATTTGCGCCCTTCACTGAAGTTCCCATTTGCTCCCTTGTCTTACGCACTTTATTTACCTCCTTCCAGAACATCTTTTTATTCTCCCTAAAATTTAATGATACTCTCTCACCCCAACTCTCATTTGCCCTTTTTTTCACCTCTTGCACCTTTCTCTTGACCTCCTGTCTCTTTCTTTTATACATCTCCCACTCAATTGCATTTTTTCCTTGCAAAAATCGTCCAAATGCCTCTCTCTTCTCTTTCACTAAAATTATATGGGAGGGTATTGATTGAGAGGGTGAAGGCATGTACAGAGCATCAGATTGGGGAAGAGCAGTGTGGTTTCAGAAGTGGTAGAGGATGTGTGGATCAGGTATTTGCTTTGAAGAATGTATGTGAGAAATACTTAGAAAAGCAAATGGATTTGTATGTAGCATTTATGGATCTGGAGAAGGCATATGATAGAGTTGATAGAGATGCTCTGTGGAAGGTATTAAGAATATATGGTGTGGGAGGAAAGTTGTTAGAAGCAGTGAAAAGTTTTTATCGAGGATGTAAGGCATGTGTACGTGTAGGAAGAGAGGAAAGTGATTGGTTCTCAGTGAATGTAGGTTTGCAGCAGGGGTGTGTGATGTCTCCATGGTTGTTTAATTTGTTTATGGATGGGGTTGTTAGGGAGGTAAATGCAAGAGTTTTAGAAAGAGGGGCAAGTATGAAGTCTGTTGGGGATGAGAGAGCTTGGGAAGTGAGTCAGTTGTTGTTCGCTGATGATACAGCGCTGGTGGCTGATTCATGTGAGAAACTGCAGAAGCTGGTGACTGAGTTTGGTAAAGTGTGTGGAAGAAGAAAGTTAAGAGTAAATGTGAATAAGAGCAAGGTTATTAGGTACAGTAGGGTTGAGGGTCAAGTCAATTGGGAGGTGAGTTTGAATGGAGAAAAACTGGAGGAAGTGAAGTGTTTTAGATATCTGGGAGTGGATCTGGCAGCGGATGGAACCATGGAAGCGGAAGTGGATCATAGCGTGGGGGAGGGGGGCGAAAATTCTGGGGGCCTTGAAGAATGTGTGGAAGTCGAGAACATTATCTCGGAAAGCAAAAATGGGTATGTTTGAAGGAATAGTGGTTCCAACAATGTTGTATGGTTGCGAGGCGTGGGCTATGGATAGAGTTGTGCGCAGGAGGATGGATGTGCTGGAAATGAGATGTTTGAGGACAATGTGTGGTGTGAGGTGGTTTGATAGAGTGAGTAACGTAAGGGTAAGAGAGATGTGTGGAAATAAAAAGAGCGTGGTTGAGAGAGCAGAAGAGGGTGTTTTGAAGTGGTTTGGGCACATGGAGAGGATGAGTGAGGAAAGATTGACCAAGAGGATATATGTGTCGGAGGTGGAGGGAGCAAGGAGAAGAGGGAGACCAAATTGGAGGTGGAAAGATGGAGTGAAAAAGATTTTGTGTGATCGGGGCCTGAACATGCAGGAGGGTGAAAGGAGGGCAAGGAATAGAGTGAATTGGAGCGATGTGGTATACCGGGGTTGACGTGCTGTCAGTGGATTGAATCAAGGCATGTGAAGCGTCTGGGGTAAACCATGGAAAGCTGTGTAGGTATGTATATTTGTGTGTGTGTATGGGGGGGGGTTGGGCCATTTCATTCGTCTGTTTCCTTGCGCTACCTCGCAAACGCGGGAGACAGCGACAAAGTATATAAAAAAAATATATATATATATATATATATATATATATATATATATATATATATATATATATATTATCCCTGGGGATAGGGGAGAAAGAATACTTCCCACGTATTCCCTGCGTGTCGTAGAAGGCGACTAAAAGGGGAGGGAGCGGGTGGCTGGAATTCCTCCCCTCTCTTTTTTTTTTTTATTTTCCAAAGGAAGGAACAGAGAGGGGGGGCCAGGTGGGGATTTTCCCTCTGAGGCCCAGTCCTCTGTTCTTAACGCTACCTCGCAAACGCGGGAAATGGCGAATAGTATGAAAAAAAAAAAAATATATATATATATATATATATATATATATATATATATATATATATATATATATATATATATATATACATATATTATCCCTGGGGATAGGGGAGAAAGAATACTTGCCACGTATTCCCTGCGTGTCGTAGAAGGCGACTAAAAGGGGAGGGAGCGGGGGGCTGGAAATCCTCCCCTCTCAATTTTTTTTAATTTTCCAAAAGAAGGAACAGAGAAGGGGGCCAGGTGAGGATATTCCCTCAGTGGCCCAGTTCTCTGTTCTTAACGCTACCTCGCTAGCGCGGGAAATGGTGAATAGTTTGAAAAAAAAAAAAAAAAATATATATATATATAAATATATATATTTTTTTTTTATACTTTGTCGCTGTCTCCCGCGTTTGCGAGGTAGCGCAAGGAAACAGACGAAAGAAATGGCCCAACCCCCCCCATACACATGTATATACATACGTCCACACACGCAAATATACATACCTACACAGCTTTCCATGGTTTACCCCAGACGCTTCACATGCCTTGATTCAATCCACTGACAGCATGTCAACCCCGGTATACCACATCGCTCCAATTCACTCTATTCCTTGCCCTCCTTTCACCCT